>NC_040892.2:300000-470000 GCF_900634795.4 Betta splendens | reverse complement strand
TGTTTTGCAAAAGGGAGGAGAAAATGTGTCAATCCAATGAGAACAGGTTCACACATTTGCTACATGTGTCTGATGCTCTGCTGGAATAGTGATGGTAAAAATAAGTGGAAGTTATTTATCCAAAACAGGTCAAAGCGAGTGATAACTGTCAGAAGTCGCCACAGCGAACGCTTTGCATGGTTGATTTGGAACGTTTTCACGCCGGATGCCCTTCCTGACGTTTTTCTAAAAAGGTTTTAACTGTTTATTGAAACAGCCCTTGATCCTCATGATCATAGTTATGTAGTATTTTCTTTAACAATTAGAATTAACAATAACAAAGTTTATATTCCTTGTTTGAGCTTAGTTAATTAACAAAACCCTGAAATAGATGGGGACATAGCTTATTGCTTACATTATAAAACTGTACAACCTGTATCTTTTACAGTAATGTTCTCCTACTTTGTAGAATGCACGTTGTTCATTTTCCGGTAGAATCCTGATGAATCCTGAGTCTCCCTTTAAACCAGATACCACTAAAAACTAAACTTCTGATCGTCAGATATATTTCTTTTGTTAGTGTCAGCGTGACTCTCGGCCCAGTGGACCTGAACCGAACCAGACGTGTGCTTATACAACCAGGAGGAAAAGCCGTCACGAGGAGTGTTAATTAAAACAGAGCCTGATTCTAATGAACAGTGGAAGCTACTGAATGTAGTGTTTGGTGGAGTTTAGGGAAAAGCATGTGGGAGGTTCAGCTCAGGAACAAAAACCCATCTGGTTCCGTCAGTGGGTGTGAAGGAAAACATGAAAACAGACGTTATTAAGACGGGATGAGGTGAGCGACGTCTTTAATGTTTGACTTGTTTACTGCTGCTCTCATGTCTCATGTTTATCTCTCGTTGGTAAAACGCTGTCGTCCACCAGTTAAACAGGAAAGAAGAGCAGATTCTGACACATTTACAGACCGTGATGCCAGAAAGTGACGACGGTTTCCACGGCTTCAGCTCATTGTTTACCAACTTCCATGTTTGTGTTATGAATGTTTGTCTTTGTCTATTTGCTGCTTGTTTCTGTTCTCATTCACTATATGACTATAAAATACATGGAAAGAACAAGCAAAAGGAGATCCAGGCTCAGGCGAGCGTGCGTGTGCCTGGACCGCTCGCAGTGATGGACGAGCGACAGTCCAGTTACTGACACAAAGGAGCATCCGTGACGCTTTGACGTCCTCCCCGCTAATCCGCCTCATTCGTGTGGCGGCTGTTTTGATGGGCCTGTTGCATTGTGGGGCTTTGTCACTGTGCTGCTACAGGTCGTCTGCTCTGGCTGCTGAGACACTGGCTGGTGCTGAGCCAGCATCTATATGTTCCACAGAGTCCAAACAGTCTGTGCATCCGTCTGATGTCATCCTGCTGCTCGTGTGGCTGTTGGCACGGATCCAGCTGTGATGGACGGCGCTGCTGCCGTCTGCAGAGCCCTGCTTCCAGCCTGGGACCCCTCTGTGCTCCCTGGGGTTCAGCCCATTTTGAAGTTCTGAAGTTGTGATGCTGTGAGGAAACAGCACCACAACTTCAGGGAGCTGATGCTGGTTCTGGACACAGCTCTGGACCCAGGACCAGAGTTTAGATGTGTGCAGCTTCATAGTAGCACAGAGCTGCAGCGTTGTGGTTTCACACACAGAACACGTGCTGCTGATGCAGGTGAATGCTTCACATCGACTTCGGAACTGGAGATGAGAGCATCGATAAGACGTGAGGCAGTGTCAGACTCATCTGGGGGTGAGGAGCTGGTGCCGCTCTGGAACCGAGACACTGAACTCGCAGATGAACTGTGAATAATTCAGTGAATAGTCCAATGAAACTCACGTTACCGGTTCTGTTTGTGGGTATGTGGTCCTCCAACCTCCTACCTGTCGACCCTCAGTGATTGGCTCCCGATGAACAAACCAACATGAGGATGGATGAAAGGTGGTTTGAGTTGTACTGTTTCAGAAGCTGCATGTAAATGTTCTCTTCTGTGACGTCACCATCACAGACAGCGAGCGTACAGCTGCTGAGTCACAGAAGAAGAGGCGTTGACGGAGTCGTTGTTCAGAGCAGCTTGGTTCCTTTACTTTGCTTGGTGTCAGCTGTCAGTCCTTCCCCCTGGGGGGCTGCTATCTGCTCCTCCTGATGGAGTCACACGGAGCACCTGTGGCCCAGCTCTCATCATCTCAGCCGCCGCTCCTCCACTTTATCATTTCATCTCATACGTCTCAACCTCTATTTCCATTTGTTTAGCCTCCATCTTCTCTCAGACAGCAGCACAATTCACTTTCATTAACAGCCTCCTTCTTTCTTATTCCCTCTAAATGCTCCTCTTCCTCCCTCCTTCATCTTGACGCTCGTCCTTTTATTTCTGTTGCTTCTCAGAGACAGCGAGCAGAAGACTTTTATCTCTAAAGGCACGCGTCACTGCTTCCTCCTGCTCTCAGTCGTCTCGTTCTGCAAACAACGTCCTGCAGAGAGACTCTTCTTTAATAAATTACCCAGCAGGTGTGGGGGCTTGAACACACACACACACACACACACACACACACACACACACACACACACACGTGCACACGCACGCACACAAACAAAGAAGGAAGCATTCATGATGTGATTCACAGTGTACCTGTGTCTTCATTGTTCACAGCTGGTGGCAGTAGCTGATCTTATACTGCCCCCTGGTGGAGGATGCAGCACAGACTAATAACTTTATCATCAACAGGACGATGAACGTTCCTCCTGTTCCAGCATCGTGAAGAACTCTGTCACGTTGTGTTGTTGAGATCGTTACCAGAGACTGTGGACCTGCATGAATGTCAATTAATAAAAGTCACAAAAAAGATGGAAGCCATTATTTGTCATTATATTCAATATCACGTCTGTTACAATGTTACAACCCTTTAACCTTTCCCCTGGGGGAGCAGTGGGCTCACCTGACACACTCGAGCAAACCTGGTGGACCAGAACCTTCCAAGCTAGCACACTGCCCACTGAGCTACCAGACCAACGAACAGCTGATCTTCTCTCACTGACTTCAACACAAGTTTGTGCCTTGATACAGGATGAACTTATACTACTACTTATAATTTATAAGAATTCAATAATGTACGGTCATATAGATCATACATAGACTGCCCAGTTCAGCTTTTACCTAAAATTAACAGATATTTTTTGTTATATTTTGCTGATATGTAATTTTCATTTTCACAGTTTTTGTCCTCTACTAGTATTAAGGAGTTAACCTCTAACATCATTCTGGCACAGAATGTATTACTGTTTGAAACAAAAAGCCTTAAATGTACCAAATCCCAGCAGATGTAGCTGCACAGACAGACACATCTTTGACTTTTGTCTGGTTTTACAGCGGTTACTCTTCATTGTCTCGGTGAAGTAACCAGCGCCTCCGTCTGAGTGACTGGGCTGCGCTACCGGGAGCCGCCGGTGGGGGCGCTGCTGCGGCTCCTTACCCATAAGCGGGGGAGTGAGAGGTGCATGAAATGGAGAAAAATGGCGGATCATGTGCAGGTAAGCAGAGGTTTCATGTTTTTGTAACCGATAGTTCTTTCCGGAGCTTGTAAATGAGTCTGAGCGAGGATTTGGGAGCCGCGTTCAGGGCAGGGAGGCCACCTCTGGCTGCTGCTTGCCAGAGACGGCCGTGGTGCTGCTGTCCGGCGTAAAAGAAAGGATGTGGCCGCCTGTGTTGACTTGTGGCCTGCTGTCATTGCTCGGGCTGGTGGATGCGCGGCTAGCTGGCGTTAGCATGAGGGCAGGTTTCAGGCTGCAACACCAAAATACAGCGCGGCGGCTCTTTGGCTCGAGTCGCGCGTGGTTCCCCGTGTTTGTGCCGCTTAGACGCGCCGCAGCGCCGGCGGACCGAGGCGGTTAGTCGGCGGGTTTTAGGGAGGTAAACAATGAAACAGGTCTGGCTGCCGCGGATGGGTAGCTGTCATGCTAACACGAATGGGTTAACGTCCGTTTGGCGCCAGTGTGCGCGTCTCTGTGGACGTTTCCACTGTATCAACGCGGACTGCGACGTTTGCTCCGCAGCTTCTCGCCAAGATGTTCCAGGTGTAGTTGTTGTTGTGCTGAAGCTAACTAAGCCGTTAGCATGCTAAGGCTA
This sequence comes from Betta splendens, assembly GCF_900634795.4. NCBI lineage: Eukaryota > Metazoa > Chordata > Actinopteri > Anabantiformes > Osphronemidae > Betta > Betta splendens. The sequence continues at coordinate 465,869 of NC_040892.2, read as the reverse complement.
ACGCTAGCGTCGCTAGACGTCAACTTCTCCCGCCCGAGTCCGTTTGAATTCACGGTTCGGTTTGTGTTACAGTCCGTCCCTGTCCGCCAAGTTCGCAGATGCCGAATCCCCAGAGGCAGCTTGTCTGGTTCTGTTAGCCCGCTGAGCTAACGGCTCGGACGCATGTTTGACTGTTTGCACGTTTCTCCAGAGCTCGTTTCCCCCATTTACGAGCGGCGTCGCTGACGTCTGAAACCCACATAGATGCTTAATATGATGACTTTACTGACACGGACGAACCAGAACCAGAGCCCAGGAGTAAAGATGCGGCTCAGGGTATCACACACTGGCGGCAGGTCTCTGTAGAGCCTCTGGGTTCTAATGAGTAGAGTCTGCAGTAAGAACGTTCATTTAAATAATCACTTCATATCAGTTCGCTTGTTAGTTCAAATGAAGTGTCGTCATTTACATTTAAAAAGTTTAATTCTGATGATTAATTCAAAGATGGATGACACAAAGAAATGGGAAATGGTTTAGCAGCTGTGCTGCTTCATGTCGTAAGTTTAGATTCAGATTTAGTTTGTATTAGTAATAGTTTGGGCTCAAATGCAATAGTTAGCCTTTAAAGCCTTTAAAACCAGAGAAGGATGTCACTTTAAGTAAGCAGCAGCTGTTGTTTAAACATAAACATTTGACAGATATCTGATGTATGAACAATAATGATTTACATAGTTATGATGCAATGGACACACGTAACTCCTTTAAGTGAGGAAAATAAACAGAATATTGTGACCAGATTCACATCAACAACAACAACATTTGTGATGATGAAATGATAGTTGTAGGTAAAAACGTGACTGACAGAAACAGTTGTCAACAACTTTTACTTTGTTGTAATTTGTCATGGAAAAGCTACAGACTAATTGGACAGATGTGTTGATCAGTCACTTGATAAGATGAGGGTTTTCTTGACAAGTTCACTGACTTGTTAAAATGTGAATCTCGGAACCCGTGTTTTTGGGACCAACGTTTAGCGCCTTCACGCTGGAGTCTGACATTCATCAGCTAACTGTCTAAGTTAAACTGTTGCTGTGAGGAGGAAGCTGTGACTTTTTGGACTCATTGCTATTAATGAATCTGTGTTGTGTTTCACAATGTTTAATGATCCTTTTCCCTGTTCATGCTGAGCTTTCAACATGTATAGGGCAGGGCGGTCTAGTCTGTCTCTCCTGATGATAGTGAAAGCAGTAAAGCATGTGCAATCAGACCTGCTGCTCATTTAACTGGCTGAAAAGAGTGAGCGGTAAAACCGGCTTCTTCAACTCTGATACCTGTTTAGACTCATTTTGTGTGACTTCTCACTAGCTGAGCGTCCAATACAGGGCAGAGGGCTTTGTTTAGTAGATGCATCTGGGCACCAGATGCTAAACGGTCCGTGTTGGTCCTCTAGTTCACAGGACAATGGAACAACAAACCCAAAGACCAGAATCTTCTGTTAAGCTTAGATACTCCAATCATGGTCATGTACAAGATAAGACTTCATGACTATATCAGTGAGCCTAATCAGATGCTGCACACAGGAAGAAGGGTCTCTAGGTTAATCACCTATGTGACAAATGCTCAGTCCTCACAAAATGCTCTCAAAGTGGAAGTGGTGACACCAAAAGCCTAAAAACCTCCTCCTTCTCCCTGCCTGGTTTGGTTTTACAATTAAAAACCTAAAAACATCTGTTGACTGGCACAGTCGTCTCCAGAGCAGGATGCAGACTTTTCCCAGCAGCTGATCCAAACCAGTGTCTAACGGTGCCACAGAGCCGGGCGACTGACTCTGGTCCCTGATGGAAACGTGAACTTTCCCAAAGTTTGGTCAGTCGCGAGAAGCCTCCTTCATCCAACGTGGCATCTGCTGGACGGGATTCAGAGGAAGCGTTTACTCCCTTCATTACTTTATTATTGTTATTGTTTTATTGTAACTGTTGACAATGGTTGAAGTTAATCTGTAGTTGTGTTGTTCTCGCCTCCTGCAGCCACTGTGTTTGTGTTGTTCATGTTTTCTAATGTGGCCTGATGTAACAATCAAATGTGCACTGATTAACAGTGCACATTTGATCCCAGGCTGAAGTGTGTCTAGTGGCTCCATGTGGTGCAGCAAAAGGGCATTTTCTGAGGGCAGTGGAACTTCTCCATGTTGTACCTGCTGCAGACGGCACCGTCATCGTCCCACCTGTAGACATGCTGAGACCCAGTGACTGCTGAACCGAACCAAATCCTCCTCCATCAGTAGCTCTGAACCTATAATGTCTTCAACGTCACTATCAGTAAATGCCATCTCACTGTGACCGAGCATGACTTGGCACATTTTCTGCCACATTACTGAAGCCATTAAATGTATAAGGGTGAAGGTCCATCCCTTTAAAATGCATGGAATTTGACAAGTTTAAGTTTAATCCAGTATGGTTGAGATCAGCTGATCATTTAATGCTGTAGACGACTAAGTTACTCTGACCATCACCAATCTAGCGTCGAGCCAGTGTGTCTGTTCAATGAGAACTCAAATGCTTCTCAAATGCTCTAAACGTTGGTGGTCAGTACCTGGGTCAGTCACATGATGATGATGTTGTTTATTGGTGGAGCTCATCTCTATCAAAGTACCTAAAGTACAAGGCCATTTCAACTTTGCACATACTCTGGAGTTGATGCGCATCTACAGTTGTTTGTGCTGAGCCTGGTCTGTTGTCGGCTGATAAGCCCTGCTCCTTCCATGTTTCTGTGTTTATCTAGGGCCTTGCCCAGCTGGAGATCCTGTGTAAGCAGCTGTACGAGACTACCGACACCGCCGTCCGACACCAGGCAGAGAAAGCTCTGGTGGAGTTCACCAACAGTCCCGACTGTCTCAGCAAATGTCAGCTCCTGCTGGAGAGAGGCAACGTGAGTGAGTTAGTCACAGCTGTGTCTGTGAAAAGACAGAAGCTTTAGTCAGTTCAACAGCATTATCTTTACATATAATAGTTAAATATAATAGATTAAAGCTCTTCAAACTCCTCAAATATTCAAGGACATGTTATTTGAACCGTTTCATCTGGTGCAGTCCAAGAGTTGAAATGAGCTGGTAACGAGCCCCAGTAAAGGTTTAATCTATCTGACCTGTGTTTCCTGGTACAGTCATCATATTCTCAGCTGCTTGCAGCCACCTGTTTGTCTAAACTGGTATCTCGAACCAGCAACCCTCTGCCCCTGGAGCAACGCATCGACATCAGTGAGTGAACCCACTTATCGGGGTCAGATTGAGTCAGGTGCTCAGACTTTGTCCAGCATCATGAAGCTGCTCTTGTTCCTCCTCCACGCAGGGAACTATGTACTGAATTATTTGGCCACACGGCCGAAGCTGGCAGCATTTGTGACCCAGGCTCTGATCCAGCTCTATGCCAGGATCACCAAACTGGGCTGGTTCGACTGTCAGAAAGACGACTACGTCTTCAGAAATGTCATTGCCGACGTGACACGCTTTCTGCAGGTGAGTGTGTTTTTCAGGTCGGCGCTTCGTTTGCTGTCTGACACTGCCTGTGTTCCTAAGCGGTGTCCCAACGGTGCGTTTACAGGACAGCGTGGAGCACTGCATCATAGGCGTCACCATTCTGTCCCAGCTGACAAATGAGATCAACCAGGTATGATGATCGCTTCACTCCAGCCTCCGTTCTGAGATGCTGCGAGGACTGACGCAGTTTGTCGTTTGCAGGCTGACACCACGCATCCCCTGACCAAGCACAGGAAGATAGCGTCGTCCTTCAGAGACTCGTCCCTCTTCGATATTTTCACTCTGTCTTGCAACCTCCTCAAACAGGTGAGGTGGTGGTAGTAAACTGTGGGGGTCATGTTATTCAATGTATTTCATCATTTTAGTAATTTTATTTTATCACCTGATGTTTTAACTGTGCATCAAAGAACTGATTAACAGATCCATATATCATTAAAGCTGACCATGAAGTGTCTCAATAACTACATGCTGGTTGATTAACGTAAACAATCAGTAAAAGCACAAGGGGATTATTCACATAATAGAAGAACTTTTGAAGCTGAAGCAGCATCAACCGTCTTTAAACTGGCTTTAAGGGTCATTACACCGACTGTTTTCACCACTTGGGAACTCTGGACTCAGACTGAAGGCGCTAACTGACTGTTACTCGTTTGTTTTTCAGGCTTCGGGGAAGAACCTGAACCTTAATGACGAGTCTCAGCATGGGCTCCTGATGCAGCTGCTCAAATTGAGCTACAATTGCCTCAATTATGACTTTATAGGAACTTCCACAGATGAGTCGTCAGACGACCTCTGCACTGTACAGATCCCCACGTCGTGGAGATCAGGTAGCTGCCTTCAGCTGGTTCCCAGCACCGGATCAATGGCTGCAGCGCTTTAAACCCTTTCACTGCCTTAGAATGTTTACACTGATGATCACAAGTAACGTGTGAAGAGGTGAAGGTTTTTGAAGCATGAAAAGGCTTTGAGCTGTCGGTTGAAGTGTTCAGGTTCTTGTGCACTTTGAAGCACAACATGAAATCATCGAGTCTCACTAAAAAGCAGAGGTCACAGAACCTGAATATGTATAAAATGCATCATTTTTTTCGGAAATGAGACTAAGAAGGAAGTCAAAGATTGGAGAGTGGCTCAGTGCCTGTTTCAGCTCCTGTGGTCCTGAAGGGATTATTTGAGTCGAACGTTGAACTGACGATTTGTCTCTTCTCTCCTGCAGCGTTTCTCGATTCCTCCACTCTGCAGCTCTTTTTCAATTTGTATCATTCCATCCCTCCTTCCCTCTCCCCGTTGGTGAGTAAAGCAGTGGCCTGAGTGCGTCCAGGGGAAGCCGTGAGCCTCCTGTGTGGCTAAGTGTTGGTTGTTTTTCTAGGTGCTGTCGTGTCTAGTTCAGATTGCGTCTGTCAGGAGGTCTCTCTTCAACAATGCAGAGCGAGCAAAGTTCCTCTCACATCTGGTGGACGGCGTTAAGAGGATACTAGCAAACCCGCAGGTGGGTGATGCCTGCTCACTTCCTCCGCCTTTTGAAATTGTTTTGTTTATGACATGAAGCACTTTGTGTTTCAGTGTTTGCCGGATCCTAATAACTACCACGAGTTCTGTCGTCTGCTGGCGAGGCTGAAGAGCAACTACCAGCTGGGGGAGCTGGTCAAAGTAGAAAACTACCCTGAAGTCATCCGGCTCATAGCCAACTTCACCGTCACCAGTCTGCAGGTGGGCGCTCAGCTACACTGTGGCCTGTCGAAGCAGCAAGTCACACACTCACGTTTCTGTCCTCCTCTGCCCCAGCACTGGGAGTTTGCTCCCAACAGTGTACACTACCTGCTGAGTCTGTGGCAGCGCCTGGCAGCGTCAGTCCCCTACGTCAAAGCCACAGAGCCTCATCTGCTAGAGACGTACACACCAGAGGTCACCAAGGCCTACATCACTTCTAGGCTGGAGTCGGTCCACGTCATCCTCAGGTCAGAGCTGATAGATTGAATCGCTTCCTCTTCTGTTCTGTGTCATTTCAGGTTTTTCGGCTAAGGCTGATTGACCCTGGGAGGCATCATGCAGCTGCAGTCTGCTGCTTAGGCTCATCTATACCATCAGGGCCTCGTCTCTTTGTCTAGAAGTAAAAATGTGCGCAGAGAATTAGCAGCTGTTTGTCTGACTTCCACTCGGTTTCTCTGCTGCATTTGACAAAGATGACACGTTGAACCCTTCTTAGATTAGGTTCTTGGAATTTGCCAAGTAGAATTGTTATATCGCTAAATCAATAGAGGCTAATTGTTTTGAGCATAATGTTTGTCGTTGTATGGACTGATGAATCTGAGACAGAGGACATAGATGATTGGTAGTAACCCACGTGCTGCTCTACAGGGACGGGTTGGAGGACCCTCTGGATGACGCCGGCCTCGTTCAGCAGCAGCTTGACCAGCTATCCACCATTGGCAGGTGCGAGTATGAGAAGACCTGCGCTCTGCTCGTCCAGCTGTTCGACCAGGCAGCTCAGACATACCAGGAGCTGCTGCAGTCCACCAACTCCAGCGCGGCCGACATCACTGTGCAGGAGGGTGCGTGCTGCGCACACTGGCCCCTGTAATCCCTGTAGTGTGAGGATGTGTTCGTCAGTTTCGCTGATTCTTACTCTGTGCAGGTCGATTAACATGGTTGGTCTATATAATTGGGGCAGTGATCGGTGGGCGGGTGTCGTTTGCCAGTACGGACGAACAGGACGCCATGGACGGAGAGCTGGTCTGTCGGTAAGCAATTAGACCTGTTAAACAGGAAACATCATAACTATGAGTGAACGTGTGGAGGGATGTGGACTCCGTTACACTTACACAACCACACCTTTCAGGGTGCTCCAGCTGATGAACCTGACTGACTCTCGGCTAGCGCAGGCTGGCAACGAGAGGCTGGAGCTGGCTATGCTCAGCTTCTTTGAACAGTTTAGAAAGATCTACATCGGTGACCAAGTTCAAAAATCATCAAAGGTGAGGCAGCGTTTCTACGTCCAGTGTGTGTGTGCAGTGAGGTAAACTGCCCCGATGTCACTTGGGGAGCGTGATGTGGGTTTTTAGCCATTCAACATGAAAGGCACGGATGGAATAAACACTAACCATGTGTGTGCGTGTCGCAGCTTTATCGCCGACTATCAGAAGTCCTGGGGTTGAACGATGAGACGATGGTGCTCAGCGTCTTTATAGGAAAAATGTGAGTAAAGGACTGAACACGTCCCTTTTTTATTAAAGACTAGATTGAATCTAGACCTTTTAGTTTGAATGAGGATATCGGGCTGAAGTCTTTCACGTGAAGATCATAACCTCTGTATGACTCTTATCATTTATCTCAGCATTACAAACTTGAAGTACTGGGGCCAGTGTGAACCCATCACCTCCAAGACGCTGCAGCTACTGAATGACCTCTCCTTAGGATATCCTTCACCTGCGTCAGACACGCTTACACTGAACATGTTGATGGGTTTGAAAGCACGTACAACAGCTCACACCACACACGACATGATGTTAAGGAACATGATGATGTGGAAAGTTTGGATATAGTAATAGTGGTGGTATGTGTTGACTAAAACATGCCTCCTGTCGTCACATGGTATGTGCTAAATAGCCCGCAAGTCAGTGCTTTGGCTGGGTTGACCTTTGACCTTTTGTCCTGCTGGACGTAATAGGTCTCAAGCTTGTCTTTTTCTCCTTAACTGCTTGTTTGTCCACATACAGCAGTGTGAGGAAGCTGGTGAAGCTCAGCGCGGTGCAGTTCATGCTCAACAACCACACGGTGAGTAGCCTGGTCACATACCTGCAGCTCACGTCCATTGATCTGCTAACGTCTGTCCTGCGTGCTGTGACAGAGCGAGCACTTCTCCTTCCTGGGGGTGAACAACCAGTCCAACCTGAGCGACATGCGATGTCGGACCACCTTCTACACAGCGCTCGGACGCCTGCTGATGGTTGATCTGGGTAAATGTCTGCTTGTTCCTTTTTAAATAACATAACGTACTGTGACCTGGGATTTGCTGGGTGATTTCAGAACATCCAGTCAGTTTGCGTTCTTGTGTTCTCTGCAGTGTAGGAATGAAACCTAGCATTTGTATTTGCAGGTGAGGACGAGGAACAGTTTGAACAGTTCATGCTGCCATTGACGGCTGCGTTTGAGGCTGTGGCTCAGATGCTGAGCACCAACACCTTCAACGAGCAGGAAGCCAAGGTGACCAACCTGGTGCTGGTCTTCACCTTTTAAAGCTTTTGAACATTTCTCACAATAGGCAGGCTTGTAATAAATGCATTTGCACTAATGCTTCTCAACCAAAGTGGTCAGCCTGGTGATACGTGCAGATTCTTTTTTCATTAGGCTACAGCCCGGTCACAGTGTCTGTTTACGTGCACGGAGCGGTGACCTACCTGCACAAGGAACAAATCTCGAAGGTGTGTTTTGACCTGACATGTTCTGCTCCTGGTTTCTACTTAGAGGACCTTGGTGGGCTTGGTTCGAGACCTGCGAGGCATCGCGTTCGCCTTCAATGCTAAAACCAGTTTCATGATGCTCTTTGACTGGATGTATCCTTACAGTTGAACGAGAGTCACTCTCAGTAACAATGCTTCAAGATAAAGGAGTCGCTACCTCTCTAAGAACTGTCTTTAACCCAGGTGTGCAGATATCCAGCCTACATGCCCATTTTACAGCGGGCCATAGAGCTGTGGTACCATGACCCAGCATGCACCACACCTGTCCTCAAACTAATGGCTGAGCTCGTTCACAACAGGTAAACACACCCCTACAGGATTTTTATATAAGGAGGATTGTATTCCTTTCCTACATCATACTTAGGATGTGCAATATCCACTATCCATCCCAGACCTCTGTTTATGGACACGTGCATGGTTTCTTTTCTCTCTTTCTTGTTCTGTTGTGTTCATTGTAGCTGTTGTAAGGTGCAAGTTTCTTGCTGTGGAACTAGTAAAGGCATTCTGTTTTGATCTGTGTTTATGTTGTCAGATCCCAGAGGTTACAGTTTGACGTGTCCTCACCAAACGGAATCCTGCTGTTCAGGGAAACCAGCAAGATGATCACAACCTATGGTACCAGTACAAACCAGTCCTCACCCCACAACAAGCCCTCTGAGTGTCTCCTGCTCACTCGCTGATCTGATCTCTTTAGGGAATCGCATCCTGACGTTGGGAGAGGTCCCGAAGGACCAAGTGTACGGCGTGAAGCTGAAGGGGGTCAGCGTGTGCTTCGCCATGCTGAAAGCTGTGCTCAGTGGGAATTACGTCAACTTTGGGGTTTTCCGTCTTTACGGCGACGACGCTCTGGACAACGCTTTGCAGACCTTCATCAAGTTACTGCTGTCCATCCCTCATAGCGATTTACTAGTACGTTAAATGGCGTCAACATTTCTGTAGTTAAACAAGATGAGCTGAGTCAGTGTTTTCTGTCTTGTCTTTTTCTGTAGCATCTTTTGGGAGATGCCACACGAGTTTATCTCACTTTCCTTCTACTCAGACTAAATTTAATGTCTCTGTCCTCAGCCTAATGACCATAGTTTCCTCAGATCTGTCTTGTCTTGTCCTGACTGTGGTTCTATCTGGCAGGACTATCCCAAGCTTAGCCAATCGTTCTACTCTCTGCTGGAAGTGCTTACACAGGACCACATGAACTTTATCGCCAGTCTGGAGCCTCATGTCGTCATGTACATCCTGTCGTCCATATCAGAGGGGCTCACCGCGCTTGGTAAAGCACTTGCAGGTCGGGTTTTGTTCACGTTAAGTTTGTGCTCATGTTGCTCAACTTGTATGTGTCTGTGCGTGAACCAGACACAATGGTGTGTACGGGCTGCTGCTCCAGTCTGGACCACATAGTCACCTATCTGTTCAAGCAGCTGTCTCGATCCACAAAGAAGCGTCCCACCCCCATGGCAACAGACGACCGCTTCCTGCACATCATGCAGCAGCACCCTGAGATGATCCAACAGGTCAGACAGGGATAAAGCTCCAGCTTGATCTATGTCTTGGCACCACAGCTCATCCTCATCAGTCTGTGTAACTCTGCAAATCTTTGGTTTCATAGTAACAGGCTTTACCACGGCTCTGTTCCCCCTGCAGATGCTGTCCACAGTTCTAAACATCATCATCTTCGAGGACTGCAGAAACCAGTGGTCAATGTCTCGGCCTCTGCTGGGCCTCATCCTGCTCAATGAGAAGGTAAATGTCTCAGCTGGTTCATTGTACACAAGTGTTTGTGTGGGTTGATGCATTAACACCTGTTTGTTCGTTCTGCAGTATTTCGCTGACCTGAGGAACAGCATCGTCAACAGTCAGCCCCCAGAGAAGCAGCAAGCCATGCACTTATGTTTTGAGAACTTGATGGAGGGAATAGAGAGAAATCTACTAACAAAGAATCGGGACAGGTTAGCAGCATCTTCTCTGTGCTTCCTTACATTTTGAAGGGGAATGTAAATGCTCAGTAGTGATAAGGGGCAAATCATGGAGAAAATATGCAAGACCGATATTTATGACACTATAAGTAAACAAATAACATTTTTTGGATGATTGCAGCATTTTTGTGCAAACAAAACTTACAATGAGACACTGTCACTGATGGCAGCACTTATTTTATGAATAACTTAAATGAGCTAACCTGGTGACTCTTCTGGAGCAACTACAGTTTATCACCTCCCAAATAAGGACTAACTATTAATAAATACTAAAATATACATTAAAAGTTTACAGAGCTTTGTGAGGAGTAGTACTACTACTAGTACTAGATGTAATACTAGTAGTAGTATAAAAGAACAAGAAAACACTAGTATTTACACTAATTAAAAAACAGCAGAAGCAGTTAATTTTGATTAGTGTCGAATGTCTTGTTTAACTACTAATAAATCCTAAGCTATGCATTGAAAGTACACAAAGCTTTATCGAATGTAACAATCTTTCTTTTGTAGCTGTCTGATTAGAAGAGATCTGACGACTTGTCATGGGGGCGTTCTGGTGACATCTCATCGTTGTCTCTGCAGGTTTACTCAGAACTTATCGGTGTTCAGGAGGGAAGTCAACGACAGCATGAAGAACTCAACCTACGGCGTCAACAGCAATGACATGATGAGCTGACATTCCACACAGCAGAGTCTCACCCAGCTGCAGACCCCTGCCCCTCGCTTCTCCACAGCGTCCCTCCCCCCTCTGCATCGGCCTCCCCCACCTCCCTCCCCCCTTGGGCCCGGATGCCCAGGGATCATCTCCTCACCCCGATATGTGATGTTCGGGATTGTTGATTAACTTCAGAGAATAAACCCCACCTCCACCACCCACCGCCCCTTTCCTCCTTTTTTGATATAAGCATATATAAATATATACAGATCTATTTTAAAGCCAGTCTGCGTTGGTCTGACCTGTCCTGACGTGAAAGCACTCGAAATCACTCCAAGGAAGGAAAGGGTGCTGTGGGTGTAGGAGGTGGTGAGACGGGGGGGCGATGGCTGGTAACAGTAGTAATCCGCTTCTGCCTGCCTTGTATAGAAAACACTCAAAAAACCAAGTGTACATTTTTTTTCGTAACATTTTGAACAATGTTTATAATTGAATTTAAAACACAGGTAAGTTGAGGCGAAACAAAACAAACTGTGTGATTGAGCTTTTTACCGTGTAGTGAGTTAGTGCAGCTGTCTGTCTGTGTGGGGAAGCGAGAGGGACGACGGGTGGGGGGGAGGTTTTACACACTAACAAGGAGGGAAAGTCAAAGCGTCCATGTTGTACATTTTCTCAGTCTCCGCTTGAAGTGATGTAAATAGCTACGTACCCGCGGCCGCAGGCTTGACCCCCTTCAAAGGGACTGACTAGACGGCATCTCCTCAGACTCTGGGTCAGAGTGTTCATCAGAGTTTCATGTTTGATAGTAACACGCCTTTAGTAACGGGATAGAAATACAAATTAACGCAATTTTTATGAAAGGAAAGGTGAAAATAAAATTTGACATTAAATATTGATGATTCGACACTTCATATTTCATGTCGACGTGTCCAGACATTGTAAGACCCAGTTTATTGTTGCAGCATTGTTCAGTGTCTTCTTTGGTTCTCAGGGTAAATTAGCTTTCTATCGGTCGACGAGTAGTCAGTCCAAACATTAGTAAAGCTGAAATCAGTCTAATGTCTAACGTCCTTTATTCATGCTGGTTCTAGTTTGACCCGTTGCTTTGTCTTGACCCAGAGCCTACAGGAGAACAGCTGTGATTTCCCTTGCTAGGGTCCAGCCCAGCTTTGCCTTCTCCTCTAATCAGAGCGACCTAGCGTCCTTTAGGTCTCGCGTCCACACACTCGCTTGTTTCCCTGCAATGACTGACGTGTAAGCAACATGGTCACAGCTACATTTTCCCCTCTGGTAGGCCGGAAGCAGTTTCCACCAGTTTGTTGACACTCTGGAATCCCAGCACCAGGTTGTAGGACAGTCCCGCCCGTTTAGGTCCTGCAGCGAAGTCCTTTTGGTGTGTGTGCGTGTGTGCGCGGCGTCTCATGGTGCTGAGGTCTGTGCCACCACTGTTCCCTGTTGAAGGAATCTGAAGAGTTTAGCTTTGAGCACTGGTGGCAGTTTGGACAGTGCACAAAGAGAAGCAGGAGTGAGTCACTTAGCAACTTGTGTTATTCTCTGATGCTGCTGCTAACTGGTTGTGACAGCTAGCTCATCTCTAACCATGTCAGCACTCATGGATGTTTCTGGAGTTCCTAATATTTTGGTTTGTGTCCCTGATGTGAATGTGTTGGGTCCATAGAGTGAGTAGCTGAGTTGTTTGGATGTCTGCTACATATAGTGTAAGCATTGTGACTGCAAATAAACCTCATTGATTTTTACTTGCTGCATCGCTGCTTTGTTTCTATGACATTTGTTTGTCTCACAGGTCAAACATTGGTTTATTTTACACACTTCAACTTTATTTACCTGAACTGACCAGTGTGAAGCTGACAAACATCTGTGGGGAAAACAGTGTTTTTATTGATTGTTTTCTCCATTTCAGGCAACAAATTCTACTTTTCCAAAAAAAAGGCTTTACAGTAAATAGGTAAACAAGCTCCTTAACTTGGTAAACAAGTTAAGGAGCAGAAAGTTTTACAGCTGTGTATTCTGAGGGGAACAAACAACTGGTTTCCTTACTGGTTCCCTCTGCCATTAGCTCTTTAAACAGTTGGCTTTGTAGACGGCGTCGTTGTAACCTTCTCTATTACGGGCGATCTCCACAGCAAAGAACTGAACCCTGGTGGCTGAGAACAGAAAACCCAAACAAAATGATGAAGCCATCGAGTTTGGTTCTGAGATCTTAAAATGTTTGAATCTAAACTGACCAAAAGTCGTGTTCTCCTCTGTGTAGCCCTTCTCACAGTCCAGACGGAGCAGCGTGCCATAGTTGAAATCCTCCACCAGACCTTCGAACTGGTTGCAGAACGGACGCCATCTCTGCACAAACAGCACGCACTTGAACTCAGACTAGAGCAAGAGCTGTAGTGAAATCAACATCAGTCACATTATTATGTGACCGATTTGATATATAATATTTATAATATTATAATATCTCAGGTCTGTCTTAAACTACACTTTATTTTGTTAACATAGATCTTCTGGTGCTATGAACATACATTAGTCACTCATTCACTTATCAGAGTTGAAGGTTAAAATCTGGACTAACCACAATACTGATACCAACCTCTTTGGCTTCAGCCAGTTTCAGGTCGTCTTCTTTCAACACCTTGATGTCGAGGTCTTTAAAGGTTTCTCTGAATGTTGAGTAGATTTGATCATCCTGCTTTGTCAGCTTCAGGAACTTTGGCTCCACGGATGAAATCAGCTGAAGATGAAAGCGATATTCTTTTTTCATTTTATTAGGGTTGGAGCTGGACCCCCTACATGCTGTAGCTGAGAGGAAGATGCTGGTCCAACTCCTCTATATCCTACACAACACCTCCATCCCCTACACAGTGTGCTGGCTGGACAGAGAAGCACCGGAGCTCAGCCTGTACAACTCCTGCTCTCTCTGTAAGGGTTGATCTTCATCTGTATATTAGATCTGAGTGTGTGCAGATGTGTTAGCATTCAAATTTTTAATCTACTACCTTCTTGTGTGTACCTACAACTGTTACAGCGATCAAAGGGTGTAAAAACATTTCCCTCTGGGATTAATATAGTTTTTTTGAATCTTCAACACATCTATAAGAATCCTAAAAGGAAACACTGAAATAAAATATTTTGCTATTCACATATGTCTTTACTAATTTGTATGTTTTAATGAGTGTCAAAACATACACGACACAAAGGTGTTTAGTGAAGAAATCAACAAAAACAGCAGAACAGGTGGTCGTACAATTTCCAACATGAAAAGTGTTTAATTAAGCAGGAGAGTGAGGCTCTTACATTGAAGTAAATCTCTGCGTGGTTGTATGCCTTCATCGCCCACATGGCCTCAAGCCGTGGCTGAGAAACCAACAGGTCAAAGGTTAACACACATTTGTTCAGAATAAAAGACTTCTGCTGCAGCAACTAAATCTAAGGTACATTATTTCTGACCTGCACGCATGTAACTACGTTGTTACTTACGTCATTTCCATAAGCTTCAGCTGGAAGAGACAGAGCGTGAGCAGCAGCAGAGGCTCCTTCCACCCCCTGTAAAAACACAGATACATACGGTCATCATCAAGCACGGGACAAGTATACACTCAGTGGGATTAGAAGTAATCTCTGTAAACTTAAAGTACTACGTGGACCTAACGTTTAACTGCTCATATTAAGCATAAACACACAACTGTTTATCTACAGACGTGTTTACACGTGTGTTGACCACAGCTAGCTAACATTAGCATGGTTAGCTTGCTACTGCGGTCCGTGTAACCGATCCTTTACATATTATTCGCATATATCTCATATATCGTTTGTCTAAGTAAAGATGACAGACTAGACCCCAATGATGGTATATATCGATATGTAGAGTTAAGGCTACTTTGTTTACCAGAGAAGCTAATCCATCGCCCGACGCCATGTTTTCTCAACCAAAGATAGTAGATGGTCAGGATGGAACACAGTTTCTACGCATGCGTACGTTGGACAACGCAGACACTATCGTTAGTAGCTAGTTTAAACACGATTAGCCTGTAAAACATAATTCATGTTATCAAAGTTTTTAGTGAACCTGACCCGTAAACAATGTATTATAACACTCATCAACGTCGTACGGACGTTTCTTTAGCTTCCTTGTAGAACGTTTTTACAGCTTTGGGAATCATCTTGTTTTGTCTTCACTCTCTGTACTCAACTTTGACCGTTGGTGACGTCACGTTTCCCAAACGTCAGTGTGACTTACCTTTTTTTCACATGTATATAAATAAACGTTTAGACATACAATTGACTAACTCGCTTTTTGTTTTTCTCTACAGTTCTATAAAACTTTTCTGCCAGTTCATTAACCTATGACATTTACAACTAGTTTAAGTTTTGTAAATAATTTATTATTAGAAAGAACAAACAAATTAAAATGTTTGTTTACACAATGCCGCAATACACAAACAAATATGAACACAATCAAATGTGGAAATGAGCTGCTGAAATAAATCATCATCAAAACAAACCATCACCATTTATGACCGCAATAAATACATTAGAATGTAAAACCTTTATTTGTCCTGCTATGTTGCAACAGCAGAAGAAAGCCGTAATACTGAATTTAATAATTAATAATAATAAATACTAAATTAAAAAGAATACACGTTTAATGCTGAAATAATACGATTATAGTTCTTTTGGTTTTATATCAAACACATTTCAACAAGTTGGGTTGACGTGAAGAATTATTGAGAATGTGATTTATCTTCTGCTTCCGTGTCCTCACTAACACCCCTAATTTTAGTCATTTTAACATTGCATGAGCACTTTCAAATACATAAATGAAACTAACTAAAGTCTAAATGGCGCTACAAATTGGAGACCTGGTTCCTGTACGTCTGTAATATGTAAGTGGTATGGAGCGTTAGAAAACAATTGTGTCTTAGGCTGGCTCGACTTAGAGCTACAGCCAAAACAACGGACGTTCCCACACAGCGAACAACAAAGTCAACGCACAGACAGGTTTACTGAACTGGTGATGATTTAATGAGAGGACACTTAAAGCACAAGATACTACATGTAACCGAATAATGAAACACAGGACATAACAAAAAGCTATGAGGGAGGAATCCTTAAATACAAGACACAGGTCACAGATGCAGGTGATCACTGTAATGACATAAGATACAGACAGGGAAAAACGAGACCAACAAAGAAGACGGGAGTGAGCACAGACACCAGACGGAACAGAGACAACAGCACCTCCAACAGCTGGATTTGCATTGAATGTTTTTTTATGACACTTTCTGCGCCACATATCCATATATCTATATATCTATATCTATATCTATAATATTATTATTTGCACACATACAGAGAGAGTATATATAGTAACGTAGTTTCGGTTGGACTGACAATAAAGCAGACTTTGACTTTGACTGTAGAGACGACCCAACCGCCAGAGCAACAGGAAAACAGCTTCCTCCGCCTCCTGGGGCTTTAAAGGCAGCCACATCCCACCGCCGCCTCCTCCTCCTCCTCCAGCCTTGCCCCCCCTCCTCCTCCTCGTCCTCTGTCACCGTCGGTCTCCTGGATGCGTCCGGTCGGAGCCGCTTCAGCTTCGCTTTAATTCCACCTGCGTATTTAGAGGTAGGAGCCGCTTTCTCTTTATTAACGGTTGAACGAGCGTATCCTGGGTTTGTTCTGGTTCTGACCCGGGATGCTCCGGCTCTGTTCACTGCACCCCCGTCCTCGCCCTCCCATCATCCGCGTAGTGAAGCCGGAGACACTGAAGGCCACACGTTGCGCGGCGGCGCGGTGCGTTGCAGCGTTTATCGTTAAAGGGCTGGAACAGGTTTGCTCCAGGTTTATTCCAGGGTTGTTCCAGGTTTATTCCAGGTTTATTCCAGGTTAGATCCAGGTTGGATCCAGGCCTGTGCGCCAGGACGCATCCTTCAGACCTCCGCTGGTTCCGGACGGTAAACACAGCTTTGCGTGATGTCCAGTCTGTCCGTCCGTCAGCCACAGAATCATTTCTGTTTAAACGTGCAAAGGACGTTTTACACGTTCAAACGTTCAGAACACTTCAAACACATGCGGCTAATGGTTATTGGCATCGTTGCTTTAGTCTTTGGTTGTTGTGACGTCGTTAAATCACACGTTTCCGCTGAAATTGAAGCTCACTGCGCTGAACGCTGCTGTTTCTCTGCTGCTGAGGCCACGGGACTTTTCTTCTTCTTCTGTCCTCATTCATGTGGAACAGAAACACGTAAAGCTGCTGAGAGCGTTTCACTTGTTCAATCTTTTCTGTTTTTTATATTTTCGAGAAAATCACGTAATAATAACATCACGTGTTAGTTAAGAGTGTGGCAGATGATTTTTGTGGGTGAGGCCCTAATGGACACAGGGCTCTGCCTGTCTGACGACTCCCTGGCAGCTAAAAGCTCTGAGTGATCAGACTATCGGACCCACCATCACTCACTCCTCAGAGACCCGGCGAAGTAACCGAGATGTTCAGCAGAGCTCAGATAACGGTTACGCTCATGTCCTGCACACAGCGGACGGGCCTCGTCTGCACACGACGACGTTGTGCGCTTCTCATGTGAGGATGAAGCTACAGATGAAAAGTTGCAGCTGTGAAAACAGGAGAAAATGTAGTTTAAGAAGTAAAGGGGTCACTCATCATTAGAAGATGCTCTTGACCTTTGACCTGACAAATGTAGTAGCAGCCTTTTATCCAGAACAGTCCTATGTAAAATTCGTCCAGCAGACATTCAATGGCTTTTTACATTTTGTTCTGTGCTAAAGAAGCCCCGTTAACTGGTTTCCTGTAATAAACTGGTTTTAGAGATTAGACGGATCAGAGGAGAATCCTGGACCTGCTCTGAAGGTGACCGTTAGAAATGAATAAGGGAGGAGTCACCACAGCAGTAACAGCTGGGCGTTGGCCCGGCTGGGCCCGGTGATAAGGAGAAGGGAGGAAGAGACGAGGAAGGAGGGTGGGAGGAGGACAGGGGGCCCATGGAGCAGCGATGAGATGTGAGGAGGGTCACAGGAAGTTCCATAACTCCATCAGGTCCACCTCCTCCTCCTCCTCCTCCTCCTCCTCCTTCACAGCAGGTCTTGTTTTACACACAGATGAAATTGGGTCTGAGAAGAGATGTTCACTGACCGTCTGTGTCTTTGTGTTTCCAGCAGGTGAAAACTTTAAAGGAAGGAAGCTCGACGTCAGCCATGCAGAAGGTACGAGAACATGATGGATGAGGAGTACTGAGGTAAAGGTGACCGCAGTAGCTGATTTCTCCTTTGGTCCTCAGGTGGAGGGACGGGTCACTCCAGTGAACCTGCCCTCATCCAGGGGCCTGAGCGCCCCAGGGTCTCCTGCTACCGGCATCATGGTAGGTGCTGAAATAATCATGCCTGTGTGATGAAAGTATGGTCCCACTGCACTGTACACTGTGTGTGTGTGTGTGTGTGTGTGTGTGTGTGTGTGTGTGTGTGTGTGTGTGTGTGTGTGTGTGTGTGTGTGCATGTGTGTGTGTGTGTGTCTGTGCGTGTGTGCGTGTGTGCGTGTGTGCGTGTGTGCGTGCGTGTGTGTGTGTGTGTGTGTGTGTGTGTGTGTGTGTGTGTGTGTGTGTGTGTGTGTGTGCGTGCGTGCGTGCGTGTGTGTGTGTGTGTGTGTGTGTGTCCGTGTCCGGGTCCGGGTCCAGACCCGTCTGAATGACCAGGTGGTTGGCTACAGGGACCTGGCTGCTCTGCCCAGGGACAAAGCCATCCTGCAGGTGGAGAGGCCCGACCTGATGACGTACCAGCCTCACCTCAGCTTCTCGCCGCTCGACCCGCCGCGCAGGGAGGTAAACAAACACAGCACCACGCACACAACAACACGTGAGCTGGAAACACTCTGGTGTCTGTATGTGACGCGTGCTGCTGCCTCCAGCTACAGAGGCTCAGTCAGCTCTGGTCTGATGCAGCGACCGTGGGTGAGAAGCTCAGACGCCTCCGCTTTGAAACCATAGAAAAGCTTTAGCTGTTGTTGTTGATGTGTTGATGTTAACTTGTGCTCATTGTGTGTCTGCAGCGATCACTGTCTCCGCCCACCTCGTCTCCTTCCATGTCTCCTGAGGTGAGACTCACTACACCTGGTCACACTTTACACACTCACCTCAAGTAGCTGTAGCTCCAGGCCCGTGGCTCCAGGTCTTTAGCTCCAGGCCCGTGGTTCCAGGCCCGTAGGTCCAGGTCTTTAGCTCCAGGCCCGTAGATCCAGGTCTTTAGCTCCAGGCCCGTGGCTCCAGGCTCGTGGTTCCAGGCCCGTAGGTCCAGGTCTTTAGCTCCAGGCCCGTGGCTCCAGGTCTTTAGCTCCAGGCCCGTGGCTCCAGGCTCGTGGTTCCAGGCCCGTAGATCCAGGTCCGTGGCTCCAGGCCCGTGGCTCCAGGCCCTTGGCTCCAGTTCCATAGCTCCAAGCCTGTGGCTCCAGGTCTTTAGCTCAAGGCCCGTGGCTCTAGGCCCGTAGATCCAGGCCCGTGGCTCTAGGCCCGTAGATCCAGGCCCGTGGCTACAGGCCCGTAGATCCAGGTCCGTTGCTTCAGGCCTGTGGCTCCAGGTCTTTAGCTCAAGGCCCGTGGCTCCAGGTCCATAGCTCCCAGCATGTGGCTCCAGGCCCGTTGTTTCCGGCCAGTTGCTCCAGGTCCATTGCTCCATGTCCATGGCTCCATGGCTCCAGGCCCGTAGCTGGGTCTGAGATGAGATTTTTATCTCAGGACTGGATCCAGACCTGTGTTTAGATGTTTAATCCATGTGATGGTGCAGTTGACGGGTCACAGCCTCTCTCAGGCCTTTGTGTCCATTTGTAGCTGCTTTGTGTCAAAAATGTGGCATTTAAAGGCTGAAGCAAAAACAGAAGCATCTGTTGAGGCTGAACCTTAATCTCTGGCATCTGGAAATGTTCAGCAGCAGCAGCTTGAATTGCTAAGCCTCCAGGGTCGCGTTCAGGTTCTGGTGTCTGTGGGAATCTTTGCTCTTTGTCAGGTTGTGCTTTTGCTCCTCAGGTGAAAGGACGGCGAGCGGAGAGCGAGAGTGGTTCTCCTGGAGGATCCACGCTGCAGCTCCAGGCTGGACGCAAGATCAGCACCAGCCTGCAGCACTTCCACCGGCCCGGTACCGAGGCTCAGTCAGGGACTGTTAATAAAATGATCATCAAAATAACAAATGTTTTTAACTTTCTGTTCCTTTGGAACCTGTGACCTAAATCCTTAGAGGTGGGAACCAACATCTACAGGAAGCCTCCTATCTACAGGCAGGGTGAGCTGAGCTCGGTCGCTGCTTGTCCTCACCTGTCCTCGCTCGGCTTCATGCGCTGCTCTGCGTGTCTCTCCAGATGTGGCGAAACACCTGGAAGGAACTGGAGTCATTCAGTCAGCCAAGTTTCCAGCAGCTCAGCCTCCAGATCCAAACCAGCCGTCTAAAATCGAGACGGAGTACTGGCCCTGTCCGCCGTCGCTGGCTGCCGTGGGTAAAGTAGATGCTGAGTTTTGTCCAGTCAGGTCCAGTGTTCTGACGTGGGGTTGTCTTCATGGTTCTGGTTTGTCTGTATTAATGTGACAAAAGCCGAACATTCACTAGTTTAAATTCAGAAAATTTGAAAAGATGAGAACTGACACGGTGCCACATACACACTGAACGGACTCCAGGGTTGGACTCTCCTAGAGATCGAGTGGAGGAAGAAGAAGCTGCAGGAGGAAGACGAGTTTGAGGACCTGACAGAAGAAGCCAAGACGCTGCAGGAGCAGGAGCTGGAAAAGGTTGGTGAGGAAACGTGGCTGTGCGGTGTCATGAAGCTCCAACAGCTCTGATCCGTGTTTGTGTTGGACCCAGATCCAGTCCAACCTGGGCCGACTGATCCTGAAGGAGGAGAAGGAGAAAGACGTTCACTTCCGCAGGAAGACGCAGTCGCTGCCAGACAGAAGCCACATGCACACGAGTAAGACGAGGCTCACGCGCCCAGCGGCTCCAGGCTGCAGCTGCTCTCAGCAAACCTGTGTTTGTCTGCAGGTTCGTCAGCAGGTGCATCCAAGTCTCCCTCGCACTCAGGCTCAGGCTTGACCAGAGTAAGTGGAGGAAGGACGGGACTGGCCTCGTCGCCACGGCGCCTGATAGTTCGTCAGCTCATCTAACCTTAAGGTCGATGATTTGTTACTGATGCTGTTGTGTTTTTAGATGCAGTCAGCAGAGTTTTCCACCGACAGAGATCGAGGCCGAGCAGGTGACGAGTCATGACGTCATGTGGTTCTCGGCTCCAGGTCGTTTACTTATTAATGCATTGGTTCTGTTCTGTTGTGTTTTTGCAGCTGCCCAGGTAAGAAAGGTCCCGTTGGTCCAGCACGACACAGCCAGTCGCCTGTCGATCCGGATGCATCAGACCCGCAGCATTCTGTGTGTTTCATACATTGTAATCTTGTGTGTTTGTGGAGAACGGTGAGGCTCGGCGGGACAGAATGGACCGAGGAAACTCTCTGCCGAGTATCCTGGAGCAGAAGGTGAGAGCCACCACCGTCCAGATGTCTTACATTACATTTCATCCTTTCCACATTTTCTTCTGTTTACATAAAAGTTGTAATGGTTCTAAAGTATACTGATATATACTATACGGAAATGTAAGCCTCCAGTAGTGGAGTCATGAACAACGTGAACACATGAAAAAAATACAACACTTGAGGAAGGGAAGGACAAAATTTACCAGTTTGAACAAAGCCATGCGCGTCAGCAGCTGTCTGCTCCTCAGGTCTTCCCCTACGAGGCGCTGATCATCACCCATAGAGGGCGCTGTAAGCTGCCGCCAGGAGTGGACCGCACCAGGCTGGAGGTTTGTAGCAGAGGCAGGTCTGCGGTGCGTTCGAGGACCCACTGCGGGCATGTTACTGTCGGCTTCGGCCACTGCTTCCTTTATACTGGTCCGTTCTGAAGCTAAGGTCTGACCTGCTTCCTCCTGCAGCGGCATCTGGCTCCAGAGGAGTTCCAGCAGGTGTTCGGGATGCCCATGGCCGAGTTCGACCGTCTCTCTTTGTGGAGACGAAATGAACTGAAGAAGAAAGCCTCGCTTTTCTAACAGGAAGTGACCCGGTGCTCAACACATACCTAATGAACATCAGGAGCCGGTCGCCATGGTAGCAACATCCTCCATCTAACCAACCCATTACGTCGCTGGACACTTTACTGATGGCTGGTCCTGATAGAGCCTTTAACTGATGCACTGACACTCATACTAATTACCTGTGCTGCACTTATGATAACCACCGCTTGCATCATCTCACTCATCACAAACATCCCACCTATGGTTTCTAGTGTTGAGCGTCCAGGTGTGTGTCATGAACAGATTCTATTCAGACCTTTACACCAGTGGGATCTGATTAGGGCCTCCATGACTCATGGCTCCCACCTCGGACGTTCTGCTCTTAATTGAACGACAGCTGAATAATGTGGAGATTAATACGCTTTGATTGAACTCAGTCTGACGTGAGGTCAGTTCTACTGCCAAAGGTCTCGCCTCCTGGTTTTCTTATTCATCCTCGTAGCAGCAGCTTTAGTGTCTGTGTTGCAGTAGAACATGTCTTCACGCTTACTTCATATCTCCAGTTGCTTCTGTTGTTAGTGTAAAGGAGTCTAATAAATCAGATGACGTTGGAGCCTTGTGCTTTCCTTCTGCGACTGTGGAAACTTGTTTGAAGAGCTAGACTTAGTCTATTTTACTGCTCGTGAGGAAAAAAACAAAAAACACATCAGTAGCTTCAGACAATACTCCAATGGAGGTTCTGCAGGTTTGGACAGGAAGCTGAACGTGTGTTCACTTCACTTTTATAGCAGAAATGGTGGTTTTCCTCCATCACAGATTTGAATCTAATTAGAGCTCATTCATTACAGAGACTAATGAATAAACAGTTGTCAAACCAGAGGAGGAAATATTAACAGTTACTGTTGCTGACAGTCTGTCTGCAGCCATTTTCGCTCTGAAGCGGTGGAAACTCCATCTGGACTGAGGCGCAGGTGAGGATGTGGAGGGTCTGGTTGCTAAGCAACTCGTGGGGCCTGGACAGAAGAGCGAGGAGCTGGCAGCGCTTCAATGCCACTCGTGTCTCGCTGGATTAATGTGCACAAAGCAGCTCTTCCCACGCCGGCGTCCTTGGGCAGCATTCAACACACACAAGCACTGGGACTTTTCAGGTTTTATTTGAATGGAGTGAAACATCTACATAAATGAGAGGCCTCGCAATACATATAGTCCACAAAAAGTTGCCTTTTCCAATTGAACGTAAAGAAAAACAGAATCTTTTTATTCTAGTTTTAAAGCGCTTCTGTACATTCTGTGAGATATGTTGTTCAGACCCACCTCCCAAACACAAAGAGGGAAAGTTCACTCAACCCCCAGGTTCTCCTCAGCTCAGCTTCCTGTTCAGCACCAACCCAGTAACTGCAACTCTTGGAGACTCTGACTGTGATTTGTATCAGGATGATTGTTTTAGAAGCGACAACCTCCATCTAATAACGGCTCTTTAAATAAATCAGCTGATGTTTGATGCTCGGGTGAATCTGTTGAGCAACGCCGCTAACGTCAAAGCTCCTTTGACAGGCTAATATCTGCATTAGTCATAACATCTGTTGAGTGTGAAGGAGTTGTGTGACCTCTGACTTGCAGGTGGAACAGAGGAGAACTTTTCACGACGCTGCTATCCGACATGTTTTCAGCATTTAGCATTCTGGGTCCTGACAGAAACAACAGCTAAAGCCACAAAGCTGGAGACCCCACTTAAGGAAAAGAAAGAAAAGTCTTTGCTCGAGATCCGGAATTGTTGTCATGACCAGCTCAGGGTCAGAGTTGAATGACCTTGAGTTAAGAGTTTTCTTCTGGTCTCTGACTTTCATCATTTCTGCTGCATTAAAGCGTGATAACCCTCCGTCCTCAGCCCCCCCTCCTTTCTCACCCTGCTCTGGAACATTAAGCCTAAATCTATGTGCTGTAAAAAAACATCACACTGAAAAGAGGGAACAATTAAAATATACATATAATATAAATGTTGCTCCTCGGAGCTCAGTCACACTATCGTTGGCATAAGAAAGGGTGGATTTATGCAATTTGACCGTTTGTGTGTGGGCACGAACACAGCGTTTGAATGATGTCACTTCCTCCCTAACAACTTGGAATAAAGCAAAACAACAAACCGTTGCTTCGACCGCCAGCCTCCTGGTTACAAACTGGGCCGTGGCTGCTTCAGTGGAGTCCTGAACGCTTCTGATCTTTTCCTGCTCAGTCTTAAACTATGATACTTAGATGGTAAAATAAATTAAGCGGTGAGAGTCTCGCTCGGACTGAACTGCTTCAGTGAAGAAAGGAGGAGAAAGAAAAAGGAGGAGAGGCGATAAAGGGAGCGTCTAGGCCTGCGCGTTGGTGCCGTTCTTGTCCAGAGGCCCGGTGCTGGCCGGCAGGTTGTTCAGGCAGGGAGCGGCTTCCTGCTGCTTGCTGTCGCGGCGAGGAGGCATGCGCTCGTTGATCCGGTCCAGACCCCGAGCCTCCTCGAAGCTTTGGATCTTGTGCTGCGGGTTGAAGCCTTGAATGGCTGCGAAGAAACACAAGACTATGAACGTGTTGATAATTAGAGATTAATGCTATAAAAATGGATCAGTAACTGACGCAACCGGTTGGTTTAACCATTTAAATACTAAACACGTCAAAGCCGTTACAGTTTCTGTCTGTTCCATGCGTTAGAGTAAAAAACATTAGAAGGACGAGTTGAACAGGGTGAACTTACGTCAGATCAGGACACGGACAGCAGGGAGACAAAGAAACAGACGTTTAATAAAAAGGGCCACCAACATTTGAACGCATGTGATACGGTTTTATCGTCCCTTGTCCGATCAGCTGACTAACTCCAGCAGCTGGAGATGTTAACTCAGGCTCTGTACTTAAATGATGAAGTATAGCTGTCAATCGAAAAGCTGCTCTAAGTTGCTGTGAATCCTAAAGCGGAATTAAAACCTAACTTTAACAACACACAAAACATTTTATGATCCGACTTTACAGAATCAATATCGCCCTTTAAGCTAGAATCATTGCACAGAAACAGTGAAGAACAAGACAGACAGACAGACAGACAGACAGACAGACAGACAGACAGACAGACATACCTCGTGCCTCTTCTGCCTCTACGGTGGCTGTGTAAGCGTGAGTAGGAGAGCCATGCCCAAAACAATGGAGAGAGAGTGGGAACGTTATATATCAATGCATTCAGTCAGTCACTGTTAACATGTAGCCTTTCAATCATCAGAAACCCACCCCCATCTGTCATATGCTGATCCAAGGTTAGAGTCTTGGTTTGTTAGAAGTGTTCAGGCCATGCAGCCATTAAAGTCATTTACCTACAGACCTGGACCAAATACCACATACACAATTTAATGTCCAGGACGCCGTCGCTTGGCTGGAACGTGCTAATTTTCTGCTCATCATATATGTTCATGTTCTTTTATTAAGTGTCTCAAAGGACACTTAATTGTGGGTCTAACTTTAATAAGAACACATGATGAGGCCCGGTCTACACGGAGGCAGCACCGCTGGTTCTGTCCGTCTCAGCGAGTTAGTGTAGCTGAACCCGTGTTAGTGGTTCACTCACCGCTCTGCAGCGTCCGCCGGCCTCCGGACAGAACTCCCAGAGGCAGCGTTCCAGTCGGGGTCAGCCCCTTGAGCTGTAACACACTCTCGTTCTCCTCTCTGCCAACACAAAAACAACTTTTGAGAAACTTTGTCTTGATACCAGACTTTAGACTGTGGATTAAAGTCAACGTCATCAAGTGATTTCCTAATAACTGGCAGCAGCAGGGAGTCAGACCATCGCTGTGACAGCGTTCTGACGAGAACAGGACAAAGTGACACACTTGCAGCAGAGTAAGGAGGACAGTTGCATATCAGGGAGGAAGTCATTAGCCTTGTAATAAAGTGGAGCAGAACAAGAACACAAGTGAGGATCTGGTGGATGTGTGAAGGCTTTAATAGAGATGGACTAGATCTAAATCCACCCACCTGAGCACAGAGAAGACACGGGCCATCTTTCCAATGGCTCGGATCTTATTCCTGATCACCTCCTTTCTGACGGCCGGGGTTCCACCTGCAGAACAGACGCCAAGTTAGAATCATGTAGACATGCAGCCAAAGCCCAATGATGCCCCAGAACTGTAGCGGGCCCTCAGTTAACAGGGCTCACCGTTCAGTCAGCAGAGCTTTTTACAGTTAGATTCAGCACTTTTCTGCCACCAGGCGTCACTTTTGGATATTTTCCTTACAAACCAGTGACAAGGCCTCCAGCTGGTTTATCCAAGCAGAACCCAAACGGACGGGTTCTGTAAGGTTTGCCTTCGATGCTTTAATTGGTCGGGTCCGGCTTCACATTCACAGCCCTGAAGCTTTAACCCACCAAACTCACCTGCTTGTTTCTACTTGTGTTAAAATTTCACACTGCGTCTGATTTTAAGCAGTGACAGACTCTTTAGAGGAAGGAGTCCTGTTGCTGTGACCAGGACTCTGTTCTGGCTCTCGGCTTTGCTCTCTGAAGAAACACAGCACAAGTGTTGGCGCCGGCTCACAGCAGGAACGCCTTTTTCAGGGTTTCACTTCCTCTTTCGGCTGCGATCGGCCCGATTAGTTATATTCTGTGGTGATGGCTCTCGACACAAACACAGTGAAGGCAGCGTGTGGCTGGATGAAGCCACGTGGATCGCCTTGCTGCTGAAAGCAGCCCCAACAAACACATCACTTCCTGCTCTGACCTTCCAGACCAGCACTCTCCTCTTCTTACTCGGGTTGATGGATCCTCACGCTGTTGTTGGTATTTCAGTCGTGAAACTAAAACATTTTAATGTCTGTGCTACAGTAGAATCCACAACAATAGAGAGAGAACATCACTGGATGGAGAAGCTGCTGTTCAATCATCAGTTTGTGTAGTTCTTGCTCACGAGGGAAGCACAGACGCATTAAACATGAGCTGTGGAAGCTGTAGACCCAAAAGGGTCTAAATTCTGTTTAACTATTAAAGGATGCAGCTGATGTAACCTCTTAACGCTGACGTGTGAAAGCGCGCGCAGCCTTTCATCCAGCTGGACTGAAGGATCCAGTGAAGGTCTTTAGCGTCTTACCCTCACACGTGTCGTCTCCTTCGGACATGAGCTCGTCATCGGAGCAGATGTTCAGCACGTTCACCAACATCTCGGTCACTGTGAACAGAAGAAGAGTCGCTGTGAGCTGGTGTGCGGGTGACAACAGAAGACTGCCTCTGACAGAGCTCACCTTTCTCTCCAACGAAAGGCAGAGACCAGGTGAAGACGTCCATGAAGTTAGGCAGCCAGTAGGGGTGAGGGGAGCAGTTGAACTGACGGATGTTCATCACATTATTCTCATATTTTAGCACCGCCGCTGACGACAGAACACAACACACACGTTAACATTTCCACTTCACCATGCTCTGCTGTTGCCAGGGCTTCCTGGTCTCCAGCGTGTTGCCATGGTTTCGGTCCTTCAGCTCTCTTACCTTTGTTATTGTACACGTCCAGGTAGTTGGGCGCTGAGAAGATGGTAATTAAAGAAGGGAAGCCTGTCGTCTGGCTCTTCCTGTACATTCGATAGCTGATGAAAATGCATTAGAGACTTCACAGAGGAACCAGAGGAGACATTAAACGCTGTTTGTATCTTCTACATTACTTAACATGGCTGCATCTGGTATAAGGCAGCTTGTGATGGTAGAAGACCAGGACTCACCCGGCATCCTGGGCTTCATGAGCTCGTATCACTGACAACAGGTTGTTGTTCATCAAGAAGTCACAGACTGCCGGATAGCTGGAAACAGAGCAGAGGGTGAAAGAGCAGCTTGGACGCTGGAGCATCAGGAGCCTGTATCTCCACCAAAAGCTGATACCGAAGGTGTCAACATCAGACTCGACTTTAGATCATAATGTAAACACTAGCCTCTGATTCATAATATGACAACTGATTCATTTCTAATCACAGAAAACACCAAACTGTTCTCAAATCAATAGAAACACGGACTGGACCCAGACCTACAGAACCTCATCTAGGCTCGAGGTGAGAACTAAACATTTTTTTATTTAACTTTATTGATCGCACATTGGGGAACGTAACCTTGCTGCCTTTGACCCATCCCCTGGGGGATGTGAAGTGTCTTGCTCAAGGACACACTTTGTGCCAGAAGGGGGGCTTGAACCAGGCTGATGCTCTACCTACAGAGCTATTTATTTAAACATGGAACTAACACATCAGACAGAGAAGCTGATTGGAGCCAGATGCTGGACGGTTTCAGGTTTGTGTCCCAACAGAACTAATCATGATTGAAGTGCATAATCACCAACAGACCCATTAGAATCATTAGAGGATATTTGTGGGATTAATAATGAATCACTAAGGATCCCGTTTAGATCGCTCTGACTGAGTGCACAATGCTTATAGTTAGAGTTGGTGTTCCATGGATTTGAGCAGCCGTCACTTATCCACAGATCAGTCGATTGTTAGAGAGGAGCTCTAATCAGCTCAGACCCACAGGCCTGGTCGGCGAATTCTACCTGTAGAAATACGAGCAGCCCCTCACGCTGTTGTGGCAGAAGTGTTCCTGGGTCTTTTCTGCACCATAATCCTCACCAGGGTCGGACCACAGCAGGTCACACATAGGTCCAAACGCAGGAGGCTCCTTAAAGCGGTCCAGCTGCAACCAAACAGAAAGGGCGGGTGACCCGACAACCACACGTGAACAGGATCAGCTTCAACACATTATTATTTCTATGTTTAATTCATTTGAGCTGAGACTGGATTTGACCAACTGGTGCAGTCTGGGTCAGGAACCAGATCCGGTTACCTTTCGTATGTCGTCCAGGCAGGTGATTTCAGGGCTCAGGCCTCCGTGCACACAGAGGAACTGCTGGTTGAGCAGCGCAGCCAGTGGCAGGCAGTCAAACGCGTCCATGCAGGCGTCATACACACGCTCCGAGTACTTTATTTTACCTGGAGCACAAACACGGGCCACTTTGAAGGAAGCAGGGGGAGAAGCAGACGTTGACAGAGCAGCTCTGAGCCTCCACACTTACACTCCTGTTTGAAGGTGAAATACTCTGTCAGGTGCCGGCACTCGTGGTTGCCTCTGAGGAGGAAGAGGGTGTTGGGGTAGTTGATCTTCAACGCCCACAGATAGAGCACACACTGAGGTGGGAAACACACAGAGATGAGAGCTTTACTGAACCGGGTCGTCCCGTGCTGCCCTGTGTATTAACAAATGGTCGGTTCATTCAGGACTCTCGGTTCTGTTAGGAGCAGAGCTGAACACGGATTGGATCCGACAGACTGTGTTTCTCTGCTGCATTAATCTGTCGTTTGATTTTCCTATTTTCAGACACTTAAGCCTGGCATCAGGCGTTCTATGAAGTAGGCCAGCAGCGGCATGAAGGGCTCAGAATAAGATTGTTTACAGCTCCAACTCCAATTAGACCAAAGCTACTGGTTCCACTGAGTTGGTTTAATCATCTCTGCACAAAAGCCTCCATCTTCTCAGTGTAGCTCTGGTGATACTATTATTATTATTATTATTATTATTATTATTATTATTATTATTATTATTATTATTATTATTATTATTATTATTATTATTATTATTATTATTATTATCATTATTACTACTACTAAAACTATTAAGGATTTCATATTGTTTATGAAACTACAAATTTAAAAGATCCTAGAGTAGCAGCTGCTGCAGATGTTACTGAGTGATTAAGGCTATATGATTCCTCCAGCTCAATAAAACCTCTGCGTCAAACCTGCTCCTGTGTACGTCTCAAACAGGTGAAGGCGCGGCCCAGGCTGAGCTGTACAGAATAGCTTCAGGATGTTCACTGGGCCCAACGAGGAAGCACAGCAGCAGCCAGTTAAACCAGCAAACCGTCCAGCACTGCACTGAGTGGTGGGGAACACTCAGCGCTTTCCTCAGATCAGCTGCAAGGCCTGTCAGTGCATGTAGGCATCTGAGTGGGGCATGAGCAGGCAGCGCCCTTCACTACGACTATTTAAAGACGCTCAGGGACGAGGCTGAGCAACAGGCCTCCGCTCCAAATGTCACATGAAATGGCAGGAACGCTGGGAACGCCCACCTCGATGCTGAAGTAGCCTCGGTCCACGTAGTCCCCGAGGAACAAGTAGCGGGTGTTGCTAGGGGATCCGCCCACCTCAAAAAGCTTCATCAGGTCAAAGAACTGCCCATGGACGTCGCCGCACACTGCACACACAAAACAAACTGGGTCAGATTCAAACAGACCGGTCCTGATCCGACTGCTCTGAAGGTCTGTGATCATGGTGAGAGAGGTACAAGGGATGGGGAAGGGTGGACACCATGAGGTGGATCAGCTGAGGCTGCAGTCTCACCTGTGATGGGGGCTTCCACTTCCAGCATGCACTTTTCCTGGCGGAGGATGCTGGCTCCCTCATTGATGATTCGCAGGGCGGCCTCCTCCTCCAGCCGGCCCTCCTTCACCAGATGGGCCTTCAGCACGTCCACCGTGGGCCTGCCGTCCCTGTACAGGTCTTTGACCGACAGGCGCACACCGGGAGGATATGGCACCGCTGCAGGCGGACGGGAAGCAGACAGCTGGGTGAGATGAGCAGCACACACAAGAACGAGTGACAAGCACAAATCCAGGACCTGGTCCTGGTCCAGTGTGAGTCCGAACACAGGAGGTAAATAATGATCGGAGCAGTGATGCTCATGTTCGGGTCTCGGCGCCTCATTTAAACTGATTATTAAGGATTTTGTCTCTTCATCTTAGGTGAGCCCTGCTGCCACAGAGTTCATGTAATAGATTTGGACCTTCACTGATTCAGTCCTGATTTCAGAACCTATGGTGTTTCACCACAATAGGCAGGTATTTATAGAAGGACTAAAAACTTTTAGACTCTATCCAGAACCTTTGCAGCTCTTTATCTACTATGATCATAGACAACCGTCTGCTTTAACGTGCAGCACAAACAGGTATGACCGGTAGCAACAGTTCAGGATCACGTGCATGTGCCGACCCATTTAAGTAACGATGTCAGCGCCGCCCTTGTCCTCTGGCACAGAACTCACTCCGTCTGCAGGTGAGCGTCCATGTAACCAACCGGGCCCCAGCGCCACCGTTACCTCCTGGCAGTGACAGCTAGTCAACTGCAACCAAATCCACCATGACGACATGCCGAGGCTCGAGACCGAGTGAGACAATGGATCAGAGTCTGGCAGCGCACCAGCCCCTGGAGGAAATACCAAAGCCCTCACTTCTGGAAAACACCTTCATTTCACACAGACCATGAACTGAAGGAAGAGCGAAGAGCCTCAACCAGAAACACCAACATTACAGACCTGTTAACAATAGTAAGAGTGAAACTGTGATCTTTAATAAGAAGTCGGCATCACATTTACCAACACGTTGCTGCTGTGAGGCAATGAACACATGAAGCACCGGCTCAGGGAGTCCTTTAGGTCCTAATGACTTTTGAACGACGCACGCACGCACCTCCATTATGCTTGCTTACATGAAACACCTACTATTATTAATAACTAGCAGGAAACCGTAGTGTGACCCGGACTGCAGCCCCACAGGCTGACAAACACTCTGCTCTGGGTTTCGTACATAGGCACAACATCCAGAGGTTAATTCACAGCATGAGGGTGAGCATGTTTTCTGTTCTGTCTCCATTTGTGTGAAACCAGTGATGACGGCGTCAGGGAGGGACCTTAACCAAACATCTACAAGTCACAGCCTCTTTATCGTTTTACATTTTATTCATATTGTGCATCAACACACACCCTCCCTCGCGCTCCGGCCCAGTGGTCTAGTTTCATTTGCAATTCTGGAACCAAACCAGGTCGCACACATTCAGCCAATCGTGCTGCGGCTCCTGAACTGGTTCATCACCAAACAGATTCTGATCAGAACAGATCATCTTCGCAATAACCTGAAATTCGATATCGTAGTGAGAAGGACAGCCGCAGTAAGGAGGAGGTGTTGGAAGCTGTATTCAAATATTTAGCGACATGGATACGGAGATAAACCTTTGATTCTAGCTGCACTAACACAAACGGCAGTAGACAGTTCATCCTGTCAGATTACAGCCACGTTCTGACACGATACCTGGCTGCTCAGCTGATCATGACCTGTGCTGTTACAACACTGGCCGATAACCACTATGATACGCAAAGATGTGAAATAGAGTCAGAGAAGGGTGATGTTGAGCTGCTTATCTAAAAATGGGGAAAAGACAGCTATATATGAACTAACTCCACCTTTTCCTTGCCTTTCGGGACAATGGTGCTGACTCTACGACTTCACAGTGTCGTGTCTATTTCAACATGGTGCCACTCAGTCGATTGTATAAAACCTGTGCTGCTGGACGGGAACTTGTCCCTGTGGTTAGCAGCCAGTCAAATATAAGCAAAACACCGATGAGGGAAGCGGCTCATGTTGTGTTTCCGGTTCTGAGTGTGTCTCAGTGTCTGAATGGTTTGGGCCAGCACATGACATCACTACAGTCTATGTTTGAGGAGGCTGAGGTTAGACGTGTGGCTAAACTGGGAAGTAGAAAACAGATTGTAAGACTGCACTGCTCTGCTGCAAAGTGTGAATTTTTTAGGGCCAATGCTGATGTTGAAAGACAGCGACAATTTGTTTCCTTGCGTATCAAAGCGAGGGTATCAACTCAGATTCTGGAGCCGCTGGCTGCTCTAAAAGGTCCGAAAGATCATAAATAAACACCCAGAAGACACTTCCTGTTCTTCTAAACCCTTCTCTACAACTCACAAGGTGGTAAAGTACAGACTGTACTGAATGATAACAAGCTCCCTGTCAGCCCCACGTTCTGTAGAGGGTGGTTGAAGCAGTGACAGCCGACATTCCCCCCAAAAATACTGAACTTTAGAAAACGGGTCAAACATCTTTATGATTCAGGAGACTAAGGGTTTTTTTTCCATTCACGTGGTTGCAGAAGTCTTTCCAGCAGATGAGAAGAGATCAGACGGGCGATGTACATCATTTTAACAACGAGATGAAAAATCAATGATTGAGCTGCTGGATGCGAGCGGAGCAGCACCTGTACAGAGTTCTGTCCTACGGCTCCATCAATCATGAATGAGGACAGAATCATTACACATGCCAGCAACGCAAACGGGCAGACTGATTCGATTACCATCGGTAACTAAGCCAAAAGGCTGGAGCGGACTGAGCAGATCTATCAGCACAAACCAGGACACAAAGACATCGACAGCCAGCAAGGATCTGCTGTCACCGCCAGGAGGACGACCAGGATCAGAGGAGTCTGGCTGGGTTTACAGGAGAGCTGCTGCACGACGTCTCAGGTTGTATTCCTCACAGGCTTCTGTAGAAGTAGAAGTGAAACACTTTCCAGGCTCAAGCTGCTCAAAAATAAGGAAAAAGATGCTTCAAAGAGTTAAGTTCAGGTTGGGACAGGCTGACACTGATCTACTGCTACATAGCATAGAAATCTGACAGAACTGGTCTTAGTCTTCACGCTGAGCAGCAGCTTCCACCTACCAGTCGTCCTAAACCACAGCTAAGTGGTGCTAAACCATTGTTTCCTGGTCCACAGCGCTAACATTCGTCAGTACAGACTACAGAACTAATCAGAAAGAATCGGGGGGGGGGTGATCAGTATTAGGTTCTCCACAGAACGCCACCGGAGATCCTTCCTACCGGTGCCATCAGCCTGTACAACTCCTCCTCTCTGGAAGAGTCACAGCATCTTCATCTGGGCAATAACACGTATAATGAAACTTTAGCTGGTAATTAGATGTGAGTGTGTGTAGATGTGTTAGCATTCTTATTTTATTCTCCCTACCTTCTTGTGTGTACCTCCATCTGTGACAGCGATTAAAGTGTGCAAAATAATTTCCCTCTGGGATTAATAAAGTTTTTTAAATTTTGAATCGTAAAATCTTGAATTACAGGCCTGTAAATCGAACAACGTCTCAAAGTTACCAACAGGATCAGGGACAAACTGCTGATTCACCAGGTCTGATCGGGGCTAAAAGCAGATCTAATGAAGTGACTTTGGCTGAAAGACACAAATCACTTTATACTGACTCTGACACACAGACCCATCAGCTGTTCTGGAGGGAAACTTAGCTACAGCTGATGTAAGACAAGGTCCTTCTCCCCAAAAGCGGCTGCAGTAAAGACACACACACACACACACACACACACACACACACACACACACACACACACACACACACACACACACACACACACACCCTACAGTCAATCACTAACACTGCAGCTCGCAGACACACCCAAAACCTCAGTAAACCCTTGGAAGCCAAAATGCTTCTCATAGTTACATTTTCTTTAACTAACTAAATAACCGAACGGGTCTTGACACAATGAATCATGCTGGACAATAAGCGCTGATGCTCAAATATTGGGGGCACCTCAACTTGGTCCATGTCAGTGTTTCCCGTCCAGAGTAAATGGGCCGCACAGGACCGGACCGAACCTCACACACTGGATGAGCAGCGCGGCGGCCACACCAAGTCACATAATCAGTCATTTAACCGACAGCGTTATATTCTTTCAGCCTCCAGTAGCAACAGGATAAAAGTGTCTCAGAACGTGTCCTCCGTCTTTAAAAAGTCATTTTAAACGGACAGATGGGAGGTCGTAACCCACCTCCTGTGTTCAATCACCAAGCGCTGAAGTGCTGCGTTCGCACGCACCACCACAACCACTCCAACACGACAAGAGCAGAACATTTTTATTAAATATGACTGAAACAGACTCCAGGGGTCCCGGTGGATCCGAACCTCATGAGTCCGTTGGCAGTTCGACACCTGGTTCTCCGCACGGCTAAGCTACACAGCTAAACCTTTTCCGTCTCTGGGTTCATTCACCAGAACGACCCGGCGAACTCCAACGGCTCCGCGAGGAAATCAGCCCCGAGTACTTTAGGCGTTAACGCGGCAGCGCTGTCAGGTAGCGGCGCGCTAGCAGGCTAGCTTTACAGCCGCCACCGATAACTTCCTGCAGCCGACCACACGCTGGTTGAACTAAATGAACGCGGCTCACCTTTAATAGGTCGCTCGGTAGTGGACACTTTGTTCTGCTCCTTCGTCGACATGTTCCGTCCTACTGGTCTGCGGCTCGAAAATTTAGATAAACACCGAACCGAACTTGCAGGATTCCAGACCAGCCAGCTAGCTAGCTAGCAAGAGACAGCTAGCCGCGCTAGCTAGTCGCGGGTAGACTGCGGTGGCGGCAGCGCTCGGGTCCGCGCAGGGCAGACGAGCCGGGCCGGGCCGCGCCGGGCCGGGCCGGGGCTAAACCTGGCGGGGGAGGGAGGAGGGAGGGGGCTCCGCAGCCGACTAACTACAGTTTTCTTTCCGTGCTCTGCGCTGCAGTGGTGCCCAGCCGCTGTCAGGGAGTGTGGGGTGGATGGGTACAGGAAACGGCCCGGGCACCGCCGATCACTGTCCGCGGGAGCAGCGAGCAGAGCGTCGGCTCATACCAGCTGTGTCCCGTCCTATCGGAGCCGCTGCATCGGTTACAGGCCGCTGGACTTTCGCTCCGCTCAGTCGTGATCCGATGTGTCGCCCAGACCTCTGTCGGATTACAATAATCCGCCGCAAGCGGATTTCCTACAACATGGCTCAACGACGGGGATTGTGGGTAATGGAGTATAAACGATACTAATGCGATGCGTTCATGGTTCGCTGAGCCCATATATAAATACATATATAAATCAAAGGTATCAGTATATCTTTATAGTCCAATAAAAGTACAGTTTTGAGTGGTGTAAATGTTAATATAATAATACTTTTAGCAAAGGGTAACACCCGCTGTAGAGGTTGAAGAGACGTCTCTGGTATTCTGTATACTATGACTATTATTGTAGAGCTTGTATTATCTGGTTACTATTGATTTCCAAATCTTTCTTTCCTAATGAAGTGACTGTGAGGCTGGTCGGCTGCTCGTCTTCAGTGTGAATCTCTGTAAATAAAAGCACTTTAAAAGGTTTGGACCAGCAGCAGCAATTGTTAAGCCTCCAGAGAAGCTAACTTTTACCAAACGTCTTGTCCATGTAAGGGGAACTTTGTGAGGGAAGGGTTCCCTGAAGACCCATATCCATCTAGACCATCATCACAGTCCGTCTGTGCCAAGGCAGCTGCAGTATTCAATCTGCCTCCTCCCAAAGCAGGGTTTCAGGTCGGAACATTTGGGGCTGAACTATTTGGGATTTTATTAAATTTAGGTGCCAGAACGAAAGAAAAGTTTTAGCTACTGAAAGAACCAATGTTAATTTATGAGTAAATATAGTAATATATTTTTAAAATGTCAGACAGTGCCTTCTACATAGGTATAATGAAATATTAATACAATAAATCGGCATCTGATAATATTTGATTTCAAGCCACGTAGGCATTTGATAGAAAATAAAAGACGTGTTGGTCAGAAAACAAGCCCTTGTTCTGCTCCTTCATTAGGCGAGCAGAGAAAAAGAGAAAAAGGAAGGAGGCGCCAAACGAGCGCAGAGAGCCTCGTCTAACGTCTTCTCCATGTTCGCACAGAATCCAGTTAATCCAGTAATCACAGCCCGTCTCGCTCTGTTTCAGGCTTTCACACTGTTCAACCAGAACCGGGACGGATTCATCGACAAAGAAGTCCGAGCTAACATCACAGGCCAGGAAGTAACAAAGTCCATGTACTCAGTACTGTCAGTAAAATCTGACCTTTGACCAGAATCACTGAAGTTTCATCACAGCTCATAAAGTCACTTTGTTCACTACAACCAGTACCTTTGTTTTCAGAACCAGGTGTTTACAGATTCTACCCAGAACAGATTATACTGTATGAGTGATATGTGCCACAGTAACGTTCTGCTCGTTTCCACAAGTAAACTTAGTGTGAAGGACACGTTGAAGGTGAAGGTCCCATCAACTTCACCATGTTCCTCAACCTGTTTGGAGAAAAGCTGCACGGTGAGAAGGTGCATGCTGAGTAGTGTAGTCCTCTGAACATCACGTCTGCTTGCCATTCTCCAGGATCCAGGACCCTGGGCCATGGACGCCTAAGATACTGGAACCTGGATTATAACCTTGTGCACATGCGCAGGTACGGACCCTAAAGACGCCATCCTGAACACTTTCAGAATGTTTGATGCCGACGCCAAAGGCTTTATCCACAAACATGAGTACGTCAGGAGTCGTTCCTCAGACACGTCTCTCAGACGGGGACTGGTGTTTTCTGTTGCTGTAGGTTAAAGACGTTACTGGTGACACAAGCCGACAAGTTCACATCTAAAGAGGTAAACAATTGTCTTTTTTAACCACAAACTTGTTGCATTGTGAAGTTCTGAAAGTTCAGTTTGACATTTACAGTAACTGGTGTGTGACCTTCTGCAGGTGAAGTTCCAGTCATGAAAAATCAACGCTGCAGAAAACCTGGATTATAAGTTTCTGTGTTACATTATCACCCACAGGGAAGAACATGAAGAGCAGTGAATGTGCTGAGAATGTTGTGGTTGTGATGCATTAAAGTTCCTGCTCAAAGCTGAACCTGACCCGGACTCTGCTTTCTAACCAAACACAGAGACTCATTAGACGGTTCCACTGCACTCAGAGCTGTTCTAGTCTGGAGCTGCACACAATGACCGGAACACCCAGTTCTGACCCAATGCTCGGTACCAACAGACCTACTGTCACGTGGAAACGTTGAATTTAATTATACGTTTAGTATTAGAAGCGTTTAATAGTTTATCAAACCAAAACAAAAGAAGAACTGACATAAGCATCAACAAAAATTCCCTTTAGCAGGAAACCAACCTCTTCCGTCTTCAGTTAGTTTGGGCCTGATCGTGTTCAGCGGTTCCGACAGGCAGCAGCTCCAGCCTCTCTGAAGACAAAGAAGGCCAGCGAGTAGGCAGGAAGGCTGAGCCGCTGGGCCGGAGGAAGGGCGGCTCCTCTCAGAACGGGAAGGTGGCGGTCATCCAGCATCTTCAGCAGCTGCCCATTCAGCGCCACCGACCTTCAGCAAAGCACAACAAGGTCAGACATCGCCATGATGACCAGGACCGCCACACAGACACGGAGGCGACCGGCACCTGGAGCAGAGCCCGGCCCGGCCCGGCGGCTCCGATTGGAGGACAAACGCCTCCACGGCACTGGAAGAGATGGAGGCAGGAAGTTGGACCCACGCTGCTTCGCGGCCCAGGTTCAGGGACATCAGCGTGACGGCTCCTCGTCTGTAGCTGCACAGAGAAAGAAACGGGTCATGGCCCGCTCGGCGCCAGCAGGGCGGCCATGTGCAGGAAGCTGTACCTCCGGGGGTTGGAGCAGTGCAGGTACAGCCTCACTCTGCTGCTGTGCTCATGGGCTTTGATTCGCAAAACCTCTGGTCCAACCAGAGCCTTGTAGAGAACAGACAGCCAGTAATCCTGAAAGGACACGAAGCAAAGCTTAGACGCTCCGTCCAGAACCAGGTCTTCCCTGCCCTCAGCGGGCCTCTGGTCCCTGTTGGCTGCACTTAAATGATACAGGCCTTTTATGAAACAGCTGAACCACTGAAGATGTTCTGACCCAGTCTAGCAAACACATGTTCTAACAGTCTTACGGGCAGAGGATCCAGGTTTTCATCAATCATGTGGTAGCTCCCAGAACCAACCAGAACCTGCCTCATCACCACATCCAGACCCAGCTGGGCCCCAAGGCCCAACTTATCCAGCCACCTGCAAAAACAAGAAGCCTGTAGATTCTGGTTTGATCGGTGACCGACCAGCTTCCTCTCAACTTACATGAATCCTGCTACGAAGGTGTCGGACAGGCCAGCGGCACCGCCTCCACAGGCCGAGCTCGTCTCCCCCAGCCAGACGCTTTTACCCGGAGACGCCCGATTCACTTCCTGGTCATGGACAGAACCACTAAAGCACCTGGACCCACACCGAGCTCTGATGATTCTGCTGGACGTTACCTGAAAAACTCTGCTGGTCTCCACAGCCAGCGAATCCAGAACCTTTGGGTCTAGGAAGTCCTCCAGGGACGCAGTTCTTCCGTTTACATAGTAACTAGGACACAGAGGTGTGAGCCGGGCAGAACCTTCACAGGGACCTACTGTAAGCGCACAGACTGGGACTCACTGGTGCCAAGTGCAGGCGTTCACTGCGGCAGCGCCGCTCGACAGGAAGCTGAAGTTAGAGACAAAAGACACAACTACTCTGTCACCACCTGCGACCAACTACAACTGGATCACAGTAAAACACGCCAGAAACAGAGGACCTAACACGACTGTAGCTCAGTTATTCAAAAAACTATGAACTGAACAAAATAATCCAAGAAAAGAGGCTGAATTATTCCGTTGCTTTCAGTTGCAGCATCCACACACTGACACTTGGAGCAGATTGTTGGTTAAAATTATGGACAGAATCGTCTGATTGTGTATCACTGGGCTCTCACCCGGTCAGAACGTCCACCCTGTGGTCCCGCAGCTGACCCACGTCTGGCCCATACAGCCGAGCGTCCTGGTACAGCTTGGATTCTGACATCAGCTGTCTGAGGTGGGTGAAGTCTCGGCCCAGCTGTTCTCCATCCACTCGGATCCCGGCCTTCTTCTCAAAGCTGTTTGGTTCTGAGGACAAACGGGCCACAGAACAATCTGAGGCGGGTTCTGATGTTTCACTCCTGAGAAACTGACAAAAAACACACAGACAGTTTCCCAAGTACATAAAGTACATGATCAACTTCCTGTGTGACACATGAAGACAGAAGTAAAAGTTGAAACCAGAACCACAATGAACAAACACAAGACAAAGAAGGGTTCTGGTGCTGGTACCGTTCCCTAGCTCCCAGGACATCCTGTAGCGTCTGGATTCACAGTACTGCAGCAGCGAGCGGGCGTTGCTGTTGTCCCAGCTGTTGTCAGCTGTTCGGAGCAATGCATTCAGCCCAAAAACCAGGTCCAGCCCGGAACAGGAGGAGAAGGTGTTGAGCAGGTCGACCGTGGTCTCTGAACCGAAGAAGAAGGTCAGCGGCCCGGCTTCAACGCACACCGTAAACGCAAATGCTAACACACAGACCTGTGAAATTGAACGCTTTATACTTCCTCTGCAGATCCCCCGTTAGCAGAACCTCTTGTTGTCGGACCCAGGCCGTCTTCAGCTTCTCCTCCAGCCACGAGGGCAGCTCGCCTTCAGCACAGGATGGTTCTGCAGAGACAAGAGTGAGAGTGAGGAGACTGGTACCGGACTCTTCTGCACAGTACAGCACAGCAGCAGGATCGTGCAGTCAGACTGGCCGTTTCTACTGGGTTTGGTAGAACCATTATACTCCTTAATGACTGACAGCAAAAACAGAGTCTCATTGTTTCATGTGTGACGGCGTCTCTTTCAGCGTTTGTCTGTTGGTGTGACAGACCCGTGACCCGTCCAGGTGAACTCGACTTTGGCCCTCTGACTCCAGCACCGGTTCTGATTACAGCTGGATCATTGGAACTACCTGTAGCGATGCCGGGGTCCTGGTGAATCCTCCGAGGGGAGAACACCATGAAGTCCTGTCTGGTTCCACCAAACCTCAGAAAAGCTGGACTCAACGCTTTGGCCAAAGTCCGGATCTTCACAGAGCTACAGAAAACAAAGAGGAGCTGCTGATCTGAACCGAACCTTCAGGGCCCCAACGAAACTCTGATGATTGTTAAATCATTAAACCACTTTAAGAGCAGGGAAATCCATTCAACAGTTAATGACTCTGAATCTGAGTCGGCATTTTCTAACCTGGTTCTGATCAGTCAAACTCTTCTGCACTCGACTCTCTCATTTCTGATCTACTCTGAGAGGTTCTGTTTTCTGAACCTTGAAGGTTTTGACAGTGTTTCCACATGTACTCAGTTTTAACATTGTGCCAGCTGATTTTTGATTCTGTGCTAAATGTCCCGGTTCAGAACTGCTTCTGAACAAAACCAGCACCAAATCTCCGTCCACCAAACCCAGGATCAGATTATACTCGGTAATTTAATTCGGACCGCGCGGAAAATCGGGACTAAGCAGGACTAAGCCGCTTTAAGCGGGCCTTAGTTGCGGATCAGAACGAATAGGACCGAGCCGAACAGCGACTCCCACCTCAGCAGGTACATGAACGCCTCCTCCTGCGCCAGGCTCGCGTCCACAGTGACGGACAGGAAACGCGGTTCCACCCGGCGGACCGGCTCGGACAGATCCAAGTCTACGGACACGTCCGGCGAACCCGAGCAGTTTCGGATTCGGTTCGGGTCTGCTCCAGTGTAAACTGTGCCAGTCTGGAAGCACAGGACGCAGAGAACCAGCAGCGCGCCGTGTTCCATAGCTAGACTCACCGACTCCACTTCCTGCTCATCCGCCCGCTGTTTACATCAGCAGCATCACGTCCGGATCGGCCCTGAACACAACAGAAAACGCAGACGCTACAGGGGCGGACCGAGACTTTGCGGGACCCGGTCCACCCGAAACGGATCAATACAGTTGACTTATTTTACTTTAGTGTACTACAGTTTTCATCTTCCTCAGAATTCAGAATCAGAATTGCCTTTATTTGTGCATATTCATTCATAACTTATATATAAAGTCATTCTTAACAATGCTATAGTTCTATTGCTGGTCTGTAGATAATGAACCCATTTGCTGCTTTTACTTGTAACGTGTCAGCCTAAACTGTAGTTTGCTGTAGGTTTGTTTCCCCAGGGACCAAAGTAAGGTTTTAGTTTCTATCTTGTGGTTGATGAAGTGAACAATATGAACATAAAGTGCAATTCATCAATCAGACATAATAACGTTTATGCTGGAAAAACAATGATGATTGTGTGAACTGGGGTGTGTTCCAGAAAGCAGGTTTGATTAACCTTCTGCTAAACCCTGAACTCTGTGTTGATTAACCCAGAACCTGCTTACCCTGAGTATGTCGGTTCCAAAACACCTGATAGGAGTTAGTTTAATCTAAGTTAACGCACATGCATGGCGTATATATAAAGACATTGTCAATGGATCGCCGAATTCACGAGTCACCATGGAAAAAAACGATACAAAACGGGCAGCATATTTTACAGAGGCAAAGTTGGAGGTCCTAATGCTGGCGTACCAGGAGTTTAAGCCAACAATTAACAAAAAAAGTAATACAGCTGCATCAGCAAAGGAACGGGAATTGGCTTGGCAAAAAATAACTGACAGAGTAAATGCGTGAGTTCATTTATTAATAACATAATGTTGCCCTCTCCTTCTTTATTGTAATGGCAAATTAAACATAACTTCCACATCGTTTGTACTATCATTTTCACAAGATTAAAATAATATTGGATAATAATTTTCTTGTTTAATAAGTTGTAATCCTTCTGGAGCAAGAAGAACTCATCACTAATGATGACTAATGATTGAAATGTGTAAAACAATACAGTAAAAACATGAACCTGTGTAAATTACAACATACCTTGTTCAAACGTGTGGCAGAGTGATGATTCCCTAAAGATTCTGGAATCATGTACTGACCCTGGCCATTTTGCTTCCACATTTGTGATGAGATGGGTTGCATCACATATTACCTAGTTAGTAGAAACAGTAATGAGTTTAGTGGTCTGTACATAAAAAGATTCTGGATAGGAAATAATAGTTACCTGCACATTGATACTATGAAATGACTTCCTATTAACATAGTCTCCTTCATTGACTGAAGGAGCTTCAATAGGAATCTGGGTGCTATCGATGCACCCAATCACGTTTGGAAACCCTGAAATGGAAAGCAATAAAGTAATACGGAAAGTGTGCGTGTGTGCAGTACGTCCGAGGTGTACGTATTAAAATATGTGCCATAGATGATCATAGAAGGGACAAACCTGCCACTCTGTGGAATTCATCTTTAATGACACGCAGAGGTTTGTGGCCAGGGAACTGTACAAAAGTGTGCAGGAACCGTTTCAGTGCCAGACACACGGTACGAACGGCTCTACACAACGCTGCCTTTCCCACATGCTCTGCATCGCCCAAATTATATAAAAATGTCCTGATGCAAAAAAACAAAGAGCTACGCACAGAATGCTTTCTGTGGTAAGTGCAGACCCGCGGTTTGTTATGCTCGAAATGAAAGGTTTCAAAAGGTTCGTTAAATAAATTAACAATTCTTTAGAGAAACGATAACGCTCCTTCAAATAATCATCAGGATATGACAAAACATCGATACGTGGCTTTATGACCCTCTCACGGTGGAAATAAATATAATAAGCTGCGCCTCCACGTCCACAGACTCGTCGTCAAACGGCCACGCCCTGCTCACTGACCTCCGGAACGAACTTACCCCGAAACATGTTCAGAGAGTAAGTTGCTATGGTTACATACATACCCTGAAAGTTACCTTCGTTTTTGGAACCGAAAGCTGAGGTAAATCACTAACCTACCCTCAAACGTACCTGGGTATGTCACATAACCCGCTTTCTGGAACACACCCCTGGAGCCTGTGGACGAACACAACACCTGCTCTGAGGTCCGGGCACACAATACTCTGAAGGATCAGGACCTGAGACGTCTACGGGCGTGATCATAATAATTTATTAAATATGGGCTGTGAAATAGTTTTGTTTATATAATTTAATGACTAGGATCAGATTTGTGTTAGCTTGTAAGTATGGAATGTAAAAGAGTACGTATAAACAGTTTTTTCACATTTAACTAAATGTGAAAAAGTCTAATGTAAATGTTAAAATGTAATGTAATGTTAAAT
The DNA here is from genome assembly GCF_900634795.4 of Betta splendens. NCBI lineage: Eukaryota > Metazoa > Chordata > Actinopteri > Anabantiformes > Osphronemidae > Betta > Betta splendens. Next base: position 422,481 of record NC_040892.2, on the reverse strand, counting down.
GTAAATATGAATATTAAATGTAAAAATAAATGTTAAATGTAAAAATAAAAGTAAATTAAAATGTTAAACTTAAATGTAAATATTATATATAAATGTAAATATTAAATGTAAATCTAAATCTTAAGTGTAAAAGTTAAACGTTGATGATGAGTGTAAAACTGAATATTAATGACATAGAATAAATAGACTCCACCCTCAAAAGCGCTTGTAATGCTGATCTCGGATCAGTGACGCGGACTCAAGCGCCTTAAACAGTGCGCGCAAACCCCGCCCACACTGGAAACCTTCCATTATAGCTTGCAAGTAACTTACAAACAATGGCGAGCTAGTAACGTTAGCGAACTAATTCTCCCCCGGTGCAACAGAAATATTCCATTCAAGCCTACTTTCACTATTAATGGCGTTTACAAGTCTTGCGGAACCTCTCTCACACTTTCTATAACAGCCCGTTCAATCTCCGCTAACGGGAGGGAGCCGGAGCTGACGGCCACGATGGCTTCATTTGACGAGTCAGATTCGAGCGGGGCTGTGCGCACTGTTTGAGCTGATCTGAGATCAGCTTAAGAGTGCGGTTTGAGGGTAGGGGTGGAGTCTAATTGCAGATTTCATGAATATTCAGTTTTACACTCGGCGAATTATTTACACTTAGAATAATTCCTCCTGTTCCTCTGCAGACTGCCCTTGGGTGTCTCCATGATATATGACCTTGGTGACACAACTGTGCCTCCTTCACTCACCTTCACTGCAGTTGTGATACGTCATGCGTCCCGTTTCTGTGGTTGTAGTTTCTCTTTGTATCTTTGTTCTGTTGTTTTCAGCTTTGTCATATCTGCGTGTTTTGGAATGGTAGTTCTTATTCTCCTTCTCATGAGAAGTTCTGTCTGACTGTATCCATTTGCAGTGGGGGCTCTCACAGCAACAGACATCAGTTTTTTCACCTTTTTTTCCCTTAGTCACGCTTCAGTAGCTGGCAGGTTGGCGATGACAGCGTCCACAGAGCTCGATCTCTTCCTCCTGCAAGTCTCCCACTCCTCCATGAAGGTGCTCTGGACAGTACATGTGCTGTTGCCATGTCCTCACCGGCCACATGAGATATCGTGAAGGAAAATCTCATAAGCCTCACGCATGCTGGCAGCTCATCCAGGCTCTTTGAGCCCAGCAGTGGCACTGAAGGCTTGTGGTCTGTATCCATCTGGAAAGTTTTCCCAATGAGAAAGTCCTGCAACCTCTCCCATATCCATGCAGAGTCTGGGGCCTCCTTGTTACGCTGCAGCGTAACAAAGCGCAAGCCACCAGTTCCAACCTGTGCCTCCCCATTTCTGAAAACTGATGGTTTGTAAATTAAAGAGAAACATTATTTAATAAGCAAATAATAAATGAGTGAATGAATGCATGTTTGTAATGAAAAAACAGACACTATGTAATCTCTAAGTCGTGTTTATTGTTTCTTTGTGGGAGCATCTAGAGGCCGAGGGGGCGGTTGTGGCAGATCTGAAGGCGTCGTCAGCAGCTCATTCACCTCCTCCTGCAGAGCTGCAGCCTTTTCATTCAGGAGCATCTAGAAGACAGAGACAAGTGTGACGAGCATCATGTCGAGCCTTTATCCTGTCTGACGAGGAAGACCACTAACTTTAGCAGAGGCCACTATCTGCTGGGCCCGTGTCCTGTATAGGTTCTCTATGGTGCTGGAGAGAAGTGCGGGGTCCGCGTTGGCCAGGTGGGTCAGCGTCTTATAGCCGGCGTTGTACAGCTGCTTGGCTCTGGACTGGAGGCACAAACAGGAAGGTGAATGTCAGGAGGTCACTTTACATCAGCGTCAAAAAAAAAATATAACACAGCTCACACTGAACAGGATCCACTTCCTGTTTCCTCATTCTACCTTATATTTTGTCTGTGCTCACTGACCTCCATGACTCCAGCCACCTCCATTAGAGGGACGAGCTCAGCAGTCACGCAGTAGCTCAGCCTCCGCGTCAGCTCAGTCAGCAGAGCTTTGAAAGGCCAGAACTCCTCCAGCTCCTAGTAAAACAAGGCACCGGGTCAGTCATCGCCTTCACAGCCTATGGATTCCACTGGACCCCACGGCGGCGCTACCTCAGTAAAGTGCAGCACACAGCAGCAGAAGGCCGAGGAGGAGCTGAGCAGCGTCTGGACGAAGCCTCGGCTCAGCTGAAACCGCTCGGCTACGCTCCAAAGGTTGGTTTCCTTCAGCAGAGAGAACAGAACCAGAGCCAAATACATCCGGGTCACCACCGCCGAGTTCACATCCTGAAACCCAGCCAAAGTTCAGCACCTCTCACACCACGGAACTGTATTCACTAGAGCAGTGTGACTCTGGACACTAACCAGCAGTGTGTAATGTTTAACTGGATCAGAACCAGTGGTCTTTCACCTCTCACCTTTTTCACCGTCTGCCCTGCAGCTTTTCGAGCAACAAAACTCTCTGGAACTCCAACTGCTGCAGACATCTTCTGCTCTGCAGCAGACAGCAGTGTGAACTGGAACAGAACAACACAGGAGGCTCACTTGGATCTGACAAGAAGTGGCTATACCGGGTCGACGGAGACTCTGTACCTGTCTGAAGTAAATCATCCAGTCGGGTCGGCACTGTGAGATCAGGTCGTAGGGCGTGACCAGGTAAACCAGGTGAAGGTAGCTGTTGAGCAGAAGACCCTCCAGGCCCTTCCACAGGTCTCTGTAGAGAACATCGCTGTAGGTCAGGTCCACAGAACCTGGAAGGTCGCAAGACACAGAACTAAGCTAAGACATAGATCAAGATCATGCTTTGAATGACAAAGCAATATATTAAACATGCTCCCTGACAACAGAAATGACTGAATCATATAAAACGAGATGATCAACTTGGAACCAGATCAATCATGATGCATGATTACGATGGATTACAACCGATTTGAGCTGTAAACCTCATGGAGCGGCTCCTGAGAGAAGCTCAGTGTCACCAGCTTTTACTGGTACTTCCTGCATGAAGTGGACAGAGGGATCTGAAGTGCCTTTGTACGTGGCCTTTCCCAGCTTGGTGACCTGCAGCGTGTTGTTGTGTTCTTCTGAGGCCACAGTGATCAGCTGCTTCTCCTTCAGGACCTCCACACTCTGTTGCACCACCTGCCACAGACTCTTCTCCACACACAGCTGCTCCTGCTGCACGGACAGCAGTGTCCCATGCAGGAACTCCCGCAGCTGATCCGAGGATGTCGCCACCTGCAACACAACAGCAGTCACCTCGTCTGCCTCAAGGCAAAGTGTTCACCAGGGTATGAAGTCTGAGGACGTGTTTACGTTCAGTCCAATGAGGGACAGGATGAGGCTCTGGAGGCCTTTTCCATCGTCGTGCATAAGGTGACTGTAACAGTTCTCAGTCGGGGAGCACACAAGAGTCTTTGTCTGCAAAATAAACATTTAAGAGTTTTAAGAGCCCCGTCCTTCACTACTGAACTACTGTACATCACACAGCCCACAGAAAGCAAACACATCATCCATCTGCAGTTACCATCTGTCTGTCCTTCTCCTGCACAATGAGGATGCTCTCTCCCACAGAGTCGATGCCCGCGCGTCCGGCCCGGCCCACCATCTGTTTGTACTGGCTCCTCTTCAGGAAGTCTGTGGCCACGTACGGAGAGCGCAGGATTACTCTGCATCAACGCAAACACAGTTCAAGTCATTCAAACCCCTGCGCCAGCGTGGCCTGAACTGCTGTCTGGAGCTTAGTTTGCAGTAATGAGACTCACCTGCGAGCAGGAAGGTTGACGCCTGCAGCCAGTGTGGAGGTGCAGGTGAGCAGGCACAGCACCCCGCTGGAGTAGGCCTCCTCCATCAGTTTCCTCTCCTCGCTGGTCAGCCCGCTGTGGTGATAGGCCAAACCAAATGGCACCGTCTTCTTGAGCACGGGACACACAGAGCCGTTCCCGCTGTCCCTCAGCTCCCGGAGGAGGATGGCCTTCTCCGCCTGCCTGTGCTGCAGAAACTCCCTGGAAGAGCCAACGGCAGCCAGTCAGTCGCTGGTGCTGGCAGCAGGGCAGTAGAGGGCGACAGCGTCACTCACTCTTTCAGATACTTGCAGATCATTCCAGCCACGTTCTCACAGTTCTTCTTCGTGGGACAGAAAACAAGGCAGGAATGTGTCGGAATGACCTCAGTCACCAAAGCAATGATGTGATCTGGGTCGATCCTCTGCATGGCACCAGAGTACTGAGCAGCAGTCAGACCAGACGAGAGCTCAGCGATGTAAAAAAGTGCAGTTTATCAAAAGTACAAAACGAAAGAAACACTGAACAGATCGCACATCACTATAAATCCGAAGGATCTGTTAGTTGAAGTTGGAATAGGGCAGTATTCCTATCAGTTTGGAGTTACTGGGAGCCACAGAGAACTACTGGGAACTACTGGAGCCACTCGAAGCTACAGGCAGTCAAGTAAGGAGACCTGCGTCTCCTGGGAAGTACTGGAGTTTTTAAACAGAGCCTGTTCCTCCTACATCACTAAGCAGATTCAAAGCCTGGACGCAGACACTGACATGTTCAGTCTCAGTTATCTGAGTATAAATCGAGTATAAATTTGAAAGGAGACTGAATGGAAGCAGGGTTAAAACAGAACTGTGAGGAGGCTCCTGCTCCTAGATGATGGAGAGCCACATATATCACGTCTTACCTTAAAGTTGAGAGCGCGAGAGAACTTGAAACACTCCTCCTCCCGTGGGTCCACTTCATAGATGCTGTCCCTCAGCTTAACATATTCCTTCAGCTGCACCTGCAGGAACGAAGGAGGAGGAGCTTGGTACAGGTCAAACTCTGCCACATCAACCAAAGTCATTGTTACAGCTTCTCAGTGTGACTTTCGGAGAAACCTACAGGCCTGAAGTCGTTTGTGTAGTTTTCAGCTTTCAGAAACATCTGCAGGTCCCTGATGTTTCCCAGAGTAGCGCTCATTCCTATGATCTGAGTTGTTTCTGGAGAATAGGTGACAACCATCATTAATGTCAGATGGTTGATGTAAAGCATAAGGCGATGGAAGAAAAGAACGTACTGCTGGTATAAAGGACTTTAGCTAGCGTCATCTCAATGGTTGCTCCTCTGCTGCCATCACCCAGCATGTGAAGCTGAACAGGAAATAAACAAACTCTGTTAAACCTCATTTTGCTTAATTTGACAACGTACAAACAGAGAGTGTGTTTGGACCTCGTCAACCACGGTCAGCCCAAGCTTTTCTATCCGGTTGGTCTCTATCAGGGAGTTTACGAGGCTGTGGGCCTTCTCTATGGTAGCGATGTACAGGGAGCTCTTGTTTGTCCTCTTCACCGGGGGAAACCTGCCCTTGCTGCCCGCGTACTCCTCCACCATGAAGTCCAGCTCCAAACCAAAGCTCGCCAAGCCACGAACCTGCAAAGTACCAGGGAGTGGCTTGAGGTAAGGCTTATCTGTATGTACACAGCCCCACTGGCTGGTCGCTGCCTGCGCTCACTACCTTCTCCTGCACCAGTGAGATGTAGGGCAGGATGAACAGACAGTCCCTCTTCCTGCACAGCAGCTCTTTCAGGATGAGGATTTCTGCCACAAGGGTTTTCCCTCCGCTAGTGGGAAGGGAGTAGATCAGATTCCTCCTTTGCTGAACACAGTCCAGGTTTAGACATGTCTCCTGCCAATCTGAAGAAGATGACTAGGATGAAGAGCAAGTTCCAATAAAGCAGGACATCAACAGATCAACTGATTCAACGCCTAACCTTTGTGAGTGAGTAAATTAAATGTTTGTGGGTTTAAGATGGAAATGTCTGAATTTCACACACTGCATAGACTAAGCTCATGGATTACTTACCGTCTATAACTATACACTGTATTTTAATGCTGGCTCTACTCAATCTTTATTCTGTGTTTGATCTCACCATATAATTTCCTGATTCCTCTGAGTTTGTACATCAGGTCTTTGACTTTGGTGGGGAGTCCAAAGAAGGGCCCCAGGTCGGGACTCTCAGCAGAGACCGTCTCCATAGCCTGCATGGCGACGCTGATCTCCTCTGAAACCACAGCTTCTTTTAAAACCACAGAGCGAGAAATGTTTGTAGGAGCAGAGGCGTTACAGAGCATTGTCGTCTTCAGATGATCCGACACGCTCCTCCTCACGCTGCGTCGCCTGTGTGCGTTAGCTTCTGTGTTTGTCTGTGTTTCAGTCCTGTCTGTGGTTCGGGATGGAGTAGAGGTTTGATTTCTCTCCTGTAATCTGCTCCTCTTTACACTTTCATCAATTTGTTCTAGATAATGAAGCTGGCTGCTTGGTAATTCCTCCAGGTGCTCATCTTGAAGATCGTCCAGGATGGAGTCAGTGAGAGTCTCAGTCCAGCGTTGTTTCCCAGCGTTTGATGGCTGCAGACTTGTGTAGTCCTGCTGATCCACATCGGTGTAAGTTGTGCTCTGATGCTTTCGCTGTCTTTCATGTTCTACACCGTCCAGCTTTGCCAGCAGAGAGCTGTCATCCAGGATGCTGTCGTAGCCGCCAAACAGATCCTCACTGTCACTGAAGCACTGGCAGCAGAGCACAGCAGCGTTCAGTCACAGCTACGCTTCCATCACTGCTAAATATTCACCCCATATTAAATCATTACTACACTTTATGCAACTTACAGCACAGATGTTCAACATTATCCTAAAAATACAAGTTAAATACATTCTTACAAAAGAATGAACGTGGTGAAACCTGAATGCGTTAGATTTGTGCAGAAGAACCATGTGGAACATCTGACTGGTAGTTACGTCATCTCGACCCTGGTTTCTTTTACCTCCACAGGTTTGACATCAGCCATGAGCCTCCTGTTCTGGGGACTTTTACCTTCTCGGCGCTTTTTTAAAGGTGTCAGGTGAGTCCTCGTGACCCTCGACCTCTTTCTCGTGGAAACTCTTCTCACCTTAAGTTCAACATTCATCCCGTTGATGCTACATGCTAACAGGCTCCGCTGATCAACGAGTCATGTCCACAGAGCTAATAAACAGAAGGTTCTGCTACAGGCCCACAAAGCTCGGTACCACATTAAACTCTGACTCCATGTTGTTCTGAATACTTTACAAAACATAAAAAACTAAAAGTTTGGTTTGGAGTTAGCTTAACTTCATCTACTACGACGTGAAAAAGTACACAATCACTACAGTTTACACACAAACGTCCAAAGAAATAATGACAGGTTTGCGGATAAAATAACACGTTAAACTCGCCACGGTTCGTTGCCTTCAGTTCTTTGTAAATTTTCTCAGAAGCATGAAGAACCCAGTGCACATCATTCAAAAACCGTCACTATCGTTTTTGACAAGAGAGATATCCTACATCACTTCTGTTTTCGGTTCGAGGTTTAGCTAATAACGGTCGACCTGTTTGTTTTTCTCAATTTATTTTGGGACGACTACCCATGCGATTAACAAATGTTCATTACATACATTATCTATGAATTAGGACTGTACATAAAACTCCTTAGGTTGGTTATAATGTTTACTTGACCGAACACACGCCGTATTTTTCTTTAGTGGTTTTATTTAAGCTAATGCTAGCCAGAGGTCCTGCTTTGGTACTCCGTACTGGAATGATTTATATCTTGACCTACTACTTAGCTCTTTGACAAGAGTAACGAGAAACAGTTTCCGACATAAAACATGATTTCAGAACCAGTAAAAATGCAGTTATGTCATAGACAAACTGCAAAACAAAAACAGAACAAAATAGATCAAAACAAATATTTAATTTAGGTTATTTATGTGACATTTGCGATTAACTTTGTTTGTGAAACTTGTTTGACCTGGATCTAAATGTTTCTTTAACTATACAGAGATGAGCTGTTACAAAAAAACAGCATTATAACTCAGAGTAATAATAGCAAGTCAAGGGTGCAAAATGAAACTATTTTAAGGTCATAATTAAGATCTACAATTATCAGACATCTATTGATTTCCTAAGAAAACATAACACATTTTTAATGAATGACTTCTGAACTGTTATTGTATAGATTTTCTGTTCTTTTTCATAAACAATCTCACCATATAAACACATTTATATGAATTTAAGGAGGCTTTGCAATAACTGGGAACTATGTTAGAAATAGGATCAACCGGAGGATATATTCTAGTGTTGTACAATATCCGGTCTTGTGTCAAGTCAAAATGTTGTTTCAGAGAGCATTCCAGAGGCTGAATTTTATTTTATCCCAACGTGGAAACACGAGTAAGTCTGATTAGACTCATATGTGGATTTATTACATTTTATTAAATTAGTTATTAAACGTAAATATTGCTGCTTGTTTTCTCTGAAACAGACGCTGCTAATGCTAATTACCGCACCAGCTAACGACATCTTATGAACCCACCATTTATGTTTTCAGGTTTAAAAAGTCTGACCACCGCTTCAAATGTCGTCCGACAGAAAGATGACGCGGTAGGAATGAACCACAGACAAATAACACAACAAATACCGTCTGGTTTTATAAAGTACTACGCAAGTAGCTTTTAATACAAACACTCACTAGTTACTCGTGTGATACTAAGTTATGTGTAGTAACTGTATATATATATATATATATATATATATATATATTAATATATATATATATATATATATATATATATATATATATATATATATATATATATGGTTTATTTGATCTTCCTTCAGATTGTAAAGATGGAAAATCCGTACAAAGAATCGTACAAAGGATGCATCCTCTGCAGCGTCACAGTGGACTATAAAAACATTCAGGTAAGCGACTCTCTGTCTTGTTTAAAGATGAGGAAAAAGTCTAAACGACATGTCAACTGAAACTAGACTCAGAAAATAAAGCTACTCAACGCCTCCTCTTCAGCTGCTGTCTCAGTTCATCTCCCCTCACACAGGCAGGATCTACGGACGACACATCACAGGTAAGCAGCTGCAAGTCAGGATATAATGTCTTTGTGTTCTGCTACAGAACTTAACCAATTAATACACTCGTTTTGTTTTTCAGGCCTGTGTGGGAGAAAACAAAAGGAAATTTCAAAAGCTATAAAGAAAGCTCACTCGCTGGGTTTGTCTGCTTAGAATCTTTAACGCTGGTTCAGTTAAATTCCAGATTTGAATTCGGGCATTTTCAAATCTTAAAGTGTATCTTAACTTCTGCCATAATTGGCTTTTTGCAGGGATTGATTTCTGATTTCTTCTGTCCTTCCAGGTTTTATGTCAGTGACACACAAACATCCACAGTTCATGAGTGACCCAAACATCTGTGGCATCAAACATCTGGATTAATCTGTGTGTCAATTCTCTCCAGGTTTATTTAATTTACAATTTGAAGTAAATTGTATGTATGTTTAGTTTGAGTTACCTGTTAACCAATAAACAGCCTTGTAGGCTACTGAGAGTCTCAAACATTTTTATTAAAAAGACATTTATCAAACAGTTCTGAGAATATACAAACCATCAAACTGCATTTCAAGGCCAGTGTCTTGTTATATCATCATCATCATCATCTGGGGTTAAAACAACTTTAGAGTGTAAATGACCAACAGGAGCCAACTAAAAACATTAGATTAGAGTTTGTATAATCGGTCAATGTCTGATTTCTATCAGGACCTACTCTTCCTGCGTTTGCTCTCCCTCCCCGGTGGTGTTGCTTTTAGTCTTTTCCGACAGTTTGTCCTATTGGAACTCCGCAGCAGTGTTTCCTGTGTGTCTGAGTTTGTCACCGCTGTGTGTTGGCCCTGCTCAGAGGCGCAGCAGCCGTCGGCCACAGGAAATGCATCCAATGTTAACGTCTGTGTGTGGAACAGAGGAGACCAGGCGAACAGAGCTCTAACGGCCTCGTGCAGCCGCAGGTTGTTTTTCTCTCGGTCAGGTCCACCATCGTCTGGCCATAGAAAACATCATCATCATCATCACAGGAACCACCATCTCTCAAAGTAAAATGAAAACTAATAAATGCTGTACCTCCTGCTGTGTCCTGCTCTGTCCTCTCTCTGACTCGACCCCTGAGAGCTGAGACTTCAGCCTGCAGCGTTTCCACCAGGCGCTCACTCTTCTCCACGTCTCTGCACGTTTTCTGTCCAACCCAAGCAAACATAACGTAACAAGCAAGTAACGCAGCAGGAAGGCGGAACTCTGTTTCAAACACGTCCCCTGTTCCTCACCTGCAGCTCCAATTGCAAGGACTCATTCATCTTATTCACCTCGTTAACTTCTCTCAGCAGCCCGTTGGACGAGAAGAACTTTGACCTGCAGCGGCACAAGACCACAGTTAGAGCAACAGCAGGTCACAGTGAAAAGTGATCTGAACTGTTCATAATCATACCCATGTTTCTTCATGGTGGCGTTATAACCTACAGCAGAGCATGGAGCTGACACCTTCCAGTACGCTAGCTGCTCCAGCAAACCCAGGTTGTTGACCAGCACAGGAACGTTGATGAACTGCCTTAATGGAAAAAGAACATGACTTGAGAACAGACGCTGCAGCGTCACTGATGTTTACAATAAGCAGCAGGAGTACTTTCATTCTGATGTCTGTGTCTGACCTGAGCTGTAGCCTCTGGCCACAGTCAGTGTCTAAGACTGAAGCAGTGACTATAGAGGCTGAACACACCTGATCCTGAATCAGATGATCGGTATTACACTACATGAAACAAACCTGATTGTGTGCATCATGTTTCCATCTTCTCTAATAGCAGGATGTTCTGCTTTTCTAGTTTGCCACTATATTTCAGAATATTTATATTAATTTAATTTAATTTAGGTTGAGCATTATTGTTTCATCAACAAGTCTATAGAATAATAGAAGATAATTGTGTAAACTCTTTAATGTTGCTGTGTGTGACCACCTGCTGCGGGAGATGAAGGCAGCGTACTCCATCCTGTGGGTGGAACCAGCAGGGGTCAGCTTACTTGGTGTCAGCAGCACAAAGATAATGTGTGGGTTGGACAGAGCGATCTTCAGATTCTCATGGACGACCTTCTCTCTGAAACTCATTTGTTGCTCTGTGTTCCTGCGCTGTCTGTACCAACCGATCACCTGATCCTGACATGCAGAAAAAACTCACTAAACGATGAACGTTGGAATTAATTCAAAACACTGGTGAAGTTTCTCACCTGCTTATTGTCTGCCAGGATGTTATTGAGAGTTTCCATATCTAGTGCTCCGACGCTGTTGTAGAAGCTACAACATCACAACACAAATATTAAAAGACTAAACACGTCCTGTAGGGACTCTGCAGATCCAGTTCTCACCTGTTCAGTTTGTGGCAGGTTATGTGTTTGTGGACATCTGGTGAAGAAAGACACAACTTTACTGAGTGTGTACTACACCGTGGAAGTGAAGTTTGGATCCTGCAGCCTCATAAAAGTACACATAGTATTATGAAGTCAGTGATGGGACTTGATCAACGTACTGTACGTCTCCTCGATGTGGATGTGATCTGCCTGAGTGTCACTGATGGTGACCTGCTCTTCAAACTTACTCTCTCCAAGTATCAGACCTTCCTGTCGAGACACACACTGGGTCACAGCTCTAATATTCTAATGATGATTTGATTTGTTAACTTATACATAACAGGCAGCAGACTCCACTATATCTTACTGACTTTAACTATATATCATAATTATAAATGTTTGCCCATAGGCGCAGTTTATTGGTAAAGGTTCCTGGTAAAGTGCAGCGGGAGCTTCAGGTTCAGTAAGTTACTCTACACGCTTTCACCTGTCAACCATTCACCGCCAGTAGACACTAGCTTCCTGTAGCTTCTCCGTTAGCCGCGAACCTCGCTCCACTGAACATGCGCTAACATTTTGTGAGTGGATCCATTTCTCACCACGTCGGAGTCGCTGTTGACGTGATGAAACACGAGAGAGGCTAGAACTATCCCGGACACACGCACCGTGGGCTCCGCCATGCTGCTTGTCGTCGAACAATATCGAAACATGAAGGGCTTCACCAAAGCGCAGCGATGCGCAGCCGCAGTGAAGTCCTGCGTTTGTCTTGCGCAGTTCGACGGTGGGAAGCCTCAGCAGGGGCGTGGTTAAAACAAACCAGTGACCTGTCTTTACCGGACACACACTCATAAATAACATACACACACACAAATAACACACACAGGCGCCTTAAACAACTGTGACTGACTCGTTCAAGCGCAGGTATTTATTACAACTATACGACCGGAACCGCCCGTGTCAATTCAGTTTCAGATCGAATAACGGTTCGCTCTCAGTCCTTACGCAACAATATTAAGAAAGTTAAAGTACTTGTTTGGGCATCAGACGCGTTTATTCACTTGTAGATCAAGTTATTAAGTCTAGAAATCCAACAGTTCAGCAGTTGCGGTATTAAGGGTCTGAAACTCTCTTTATGTTGATTAGTTATTGGTTCATTGATTTATTGATTTGGATTATTCTGTACCTATGTCGTTTCAACCAAAATGCAAACGTGTCTAATAAATGTATGTTGGAGTGAATATGTGATATTCACCTGTAGCTACTGCAAACGTAGCAGGAAAGAAAGCTCTGTTACCTTCCATGACTGTGTAACTGATGTGATGTGGTGTCTCTGGTTCTGTCCGACCCGTCCAGATGATGGTGTGACCTCGGAGCAGGCCTGTGTCAGCCATGGAGGACCTGAGGTGTGTGGCCATGGCTGGGTTGCAGCTGTGGCTGTTTGTGGTGGTGTTCCTCATCACGCTGCCTGCTATGTTTGGTCTCTCGCTGGGAGTCACTGGGTTCTACATCCGCATACTGGTCTGGCTCCTGGAGGTAGATGAGGCAGAGCGGCTCTGCCCTTTTAACCTACTGAGGCTTGGGAAACTGGCCGAGCTCACCAGAATGTGTCTGTTTGTAGTGGGCCACGCTGCGGATCCAGAGAGGACGACGGGAGCAGCCCAGTGAGCCTTGCCCTTTGCTCAGCGGTGAGTCCAGTTAGAGGTTGAAGGTACACAGACAGACGCTCACACACCACCTTTGAGTTCACCCGGCACTGGACTTTAAACGGGCCGGCTGAGTCCATTTAAGGGGATGTGTGCCAGAGAGTGACCAGGACACATAAACACAGGCAATGATAAAAGCAGAGGCCGTGAGAGCCGACTGACATGAGACAGTCATGGGGGAAGCTGAGGTTCTGACTGTGAGAGACAGCTCTGATCATGTGATCCACTCGTCAGTTCAGCGTCTGATGAAACACTGGCCTCAGGATGATGTAACGACGGGTTGGGTAACTTCAGCCAAACGGAGAGTTTACTGAAAGCTCGGACATGTCTGTGTTCAGGACCAACTCGCTAAACACGAAGCCTGTGTGGCCGGTGGTTCTGTTGGACTCATTCTGCGCTCACAGCCTCGTGATCCTCAGACATAGCAACACTCTGTTCTGCTGCCGCTTTAATCCAGGTCAGGCTGTGGAAGGAGGCAGAGTAATGATTAGCCACAGATCAGCTGATTCCTACTGTGTGGTTAGAATAAAACATGTAGATGGACATGGTCAGAACCGAGACACTGGGTCAGAGCTACATGTCAGGACAGCAAACGTCTGTAGGTTCAAAAACTGAATACAAGACCACAAACTGGATAAAACATGTAACTTCTGCTTGCTCATTGTTCCTTGTTTTGGGCCCCACCGTTTGGGGTGTGGTCTAAATGGGTGTGGTTCATTCCTGTTCAGTTCTATTGTGTAGTCTATTGTCATTGCCATTCACACCTGAACGACCAGTACCAAGGTTGGTACTCCGGAGCCCAAGAGGCTGCTGTCTAATGTTGTTTTTTGTTGAATGCTGTTTGTTGTTTGTGGTCTGAGGCCTCATCCAGCGAACAGGCAGCTCCATGAAGGACGACCTGCTGCAGCTGCGTAGCTCTGACTCGCTGGACGGCTTCGCCCTGAGCGACGCTGTCTTCTTCTGCTCCAGAGGCCTGGAGAGCATCGTGGATGACCAGGTGACCCAACGCTTCTCCTCCCAGGAACTGGACTCCTGGAACCTTCTCACTCGCACCAACCAGAACTTCCGCTACATCAGTCTGCGTCTTACCATCATCTGGGTCATCGGCGTCTTCATGCGTTACTGCATCCTTCTTCCGCTCAGGTCAGTGGTTCAGTCTCATTTCAATGACTGTGGAATGACAATGGTTCCTGTTGAGTCCTGTCGGGTCCTGTTGGTTCCGGTTGGATCCTGATAGTTCCTGTTTGTTCCTGTCAGGTCTTGATGGTTCCTGTTGGTTCCTGTCGGATCCTGATAGTTCCTGTCGGGTCACAGTCAGGTCCTGAAGGTTCCTGATGGTTTGTGTCAGTTCCTGTTGGATCCTGATAGTTCCTGTTAGTTCCTGTCGGGTCCTGATGGTTCCTGTCAGTTCCTGATAGTTTTTGTTAGTTTCTGTTGAGTCCTGATGGTTCTTGTCGGGTCCTAATGGTTCCTGTCGGATCCTGATAGTTTGTGTTAGCTCCTGCCAGGTCCTGTACGGTCCTGATGGTTGTGTCGTTTCCTGTTGGGTCCTGTCAGATCCTGTAAGTTCCTGTTGGGTCCTGATGCTTCTTGTTGGGTCCTGATGGTTCCTGTTGGATCCTGATAGTTTGTGTTAGCTCCTGTCGCGTCCTGTTCGGTCCTGATGGTTGTGTCGTTTCCTGTTGGGTCCTGTCAGATCCTGTAATTCCTGTTGGGTCCTGATGGTTCCTGATGGTTCCAGATGGTCCCTGTCGGTTCCTGTCGGATCCTGATGGTCCCTGTCGGATCTTGATGGTTTGTGTTGGGTCCTGACAGATCCTGATAGTATCTGGATTCTATGGATCCCGATGCTACCTGTTAGTTCCTGTTGGGTCCAATGGTTTATATTGGTTCCTGTTGGGTCCTGTCTGATCTTGATAGTTCCTGTTAGTGTCTTATGGATCCTGATGGTTCCTGTCAGTCCCTGTCTGGTCCTGTTGGATCCTGATGGTTCCTGCTGGGTCCTGATGGTTCCTTCCCGGTCCTGTCAGGTCCTGATGGTTCCTGTCGGTCAGAATCTTTTGATGTAACTGTAATAAGGCGTAATGGTGTGCCCTCTCCGTCATGGCCCTGCAGGATTACTCTGGCCGTGATGGGCCTCTCGTGGCTCGTGATCGGAACCACCCTGGTCGGGTTCCTGTCGGAGAGCAGGTGTGGGAGCCCTTCACACATCGACCTCTTCATGTAAAGTCGCCTCGTTCTAACTGTTTGTGGGTCAGTCTGAAGAGTTGGCTGAGTGAACTGGTCCATCTGACCTGCTACCGGATCTGTGCCAGAGGACTGTCAGCCACCATCCGCTACCACAACAGGTCCGTTACCACACAGACATGTATAGTCCTTCAGGTACCGGTCCAAGGTACGTCTGCTCTGTTTACTTCTTTGAAGTAGTGCCTGGTTCTGGTGGCTCCTGTGGTATGGGGGGTGATTCTTCTAACAGAGACACTATTGGTACCTGTAGCACTAACGGAGCCATGTGTATCTGTAGAGAGAACCGTCCGAGGACAGGCGGCATCTGTGTGGCCAACCACACGACCCCAATCGACGTGGTGATCCTTGCCAACGACCGCTGCTATGCTATGGTGAGTGTGGGCCCACAGCAGGTCACACGTCTGGTGGCCCCATGACACGGCTGCTACCTGTCACCTGCAGGTGGGTCAAATCCACGGAGGCCTGATGGGCATCATGCAGAGGTCCATGCTGAGGTCCTGTCCTCATGTTTGGTTTGAGAGGTCTGAGATGAAAGACCGTCACGCAGTGACAAGAAGGTGAGTGGCGATGTGGACCCTTTAAAGCCGGGTTCAAGAACAATTTAGACAGAACAATAGGTTCAGAACTGAACAGTGGAGAAACTGAATTAGAGTGAATCTGAAAGAGACAATGAGAGGCTATAGAAGCTCTCCTTCATGTGACGTGAACCTGAAGCCTTCTCCTCTTTATGCTGCAGGCTGAGGGCTCACGTTGCAGCTCAGACCAAACTTCCCATCCTCATTTTTCCTGAAGGTCAGTGTTTGCAGCTGAAGATGTGAAAACTTTGAAGCTGTTTTTAACTTCTGCCCATGACTGCGTCTCCAACAGGAACCTGCGTCAACAATACTTCGGTCATGATGTTCAAGAAAGGAAGCTTCGAGATTGGAGGGACCATATATCCAGTTGCAATCAAGGTGAAAAGGGAACTTTAGGCCCGACCCGTTTGGTTCCGTCCTGGTGCTGCTCATGTGAACCAGGCCAAATGAATTTTGATACATTGATTAACAGTGTAAAAGTTGGTTCATTGTTCTGGTCCATAACCGGTTCTGATGACTCCACCGTCCTATTCTGGGGCAGACTGCGCCAGACTGGTTCTGGCTGTGTGACAGTGCAGTTTCCATGTTAATGGACCACGTCAGAACGATGATCGTGACAGTAGCAGTTTAAAGTCACCAGTATTCCACTGGACACAGACCCTGATGGTTCTGATGGTTCTGGTGGTTCCTTTGGACATCTGTGTGTGTGTCTCAGTACGACCCACGTTTTGGAGACGCTTTCTGGAACAGCAGCAAGTACACCATGGTGAGTTACCTGCTGAGGACCATGACCAGCTGGGCCGTGGTGGTGGACGTGTGGTACCTGCCTCCGATGAGCATACGGGTACGCGCGCACACGGTATCTCATACATACATGTACATAAACATACATACTACTGCATGTACTGCATGTACTACACCTACTGCATGTACTGCATGTACTGCATGTACTACACCTACTGCATGTACTGCATGTACTACACCTACTACATGTACTGCATCTACTACATGTACACGTACTGTACTGCTACTGCAGGTCGAGGAGGATGCAGCTCACTTTGCCAGCAGGGTGAAGTCTGCCATCGCCCGGCGTGGAGGTCTGCTGGACTTGTCCTGGTGAGAACCTGAACCATGAGTGAAGCTACCGGAGCTCTGTTGTTTTTGAGCTGCTCTTTGTGTTGCTGTCACAGGGACGGAGCTCTGAAAAGAGGCAAAGTCAAGGATTCTCTGAAGGAGGAGCAGCAGAGGATGTACAGCAGCATCATCTCCATGGGAACAGGCTGGAATGGCTCTATTCTTGTTTGACCAGCAGGAGGCAGCGTGAGACCAGGAAACCTTTTAAAGCAGATCGACTTTGTCTTTATTGATTTAATAAACACGTTTGTAGTTTTTTTTGTTTGACATCTTTAAACTGAATCTAAATCAAGAGAGCCAAACATCAGGCCCAGTGTTCTGTGACCTGTAGTGGGTCTGCGTTTGGGTCCAGCTGTGTCTGGTCCAGGACACTTCCGTCTATTTCAGCTTCACTTTCAGTTTGTCCAAATCACAGAATATAAAATGTTTGTTTTCCTGAAGAAGGACTCAGTGAAACCGACGCCAACTCGACCTGCTCATGAAAATGAATAATGATTAAACAACCACATGCACTATTTATTATTTATAGGAATTATAGATTATATATTTATTGTTAAAATAAAGCTTCTTGTCAAATTTAGAATAGAAATCACGAAGTGAATCAATTGACATTTTCTATAGTTGTTATTTTAGCACCTTTCACACAAAAAATAAAACCACAGAAGATACAACACTGATTAATAAGCCACCATCATTATTTACATAGATTATGATGAAGACCTTTTATTGTGAATTAATTACTCTCATTATGACATCTTATGTCAGAGTCCCGTGTTTTAACTATTTCTAATAATTCCTTCCCATTTAAAGCTTTAAACAAAGACATTAGAGCTCAAACGTCTTTGTCAGCGACTCGCTGCTCGTATCATCAGACGTGACAGGACCCAGTAGAATCATCAGCGAGCGGCCGAGGTCGCGTCCTTCATGTGTCGCGTCACAGCAGCACTTTACTGTGACGCTGCTCCGACACTGTGAAATAGCTCGGACTTATTCTTGCAGCGCAGCTTAGCCGCTCACGTCTCACAACAATCCCACGACTCAAATTGCTCCGACAGAAATGTTTGTTCTCCGCTAACAAGATTGTGAATTATTAATAGGATCTGAAGCCGATTCTCTAACCCGATTGTTGAGGTGGAATCCTTGGCGAGCGATGCTCCGCCACCATTTACTGTGATGTATGTGTCTGCACATCTTTATATCCAATTGAATGTGATGCGGATAGATTTGAGAGGGACATCATAAAGGCAGTGGACTGACCCGCTCCCGCACGTCCACATATATTGATTGGATTTACTCAGCTCTACTTTACCCTGCACTGATCTAAACAAATGCCATGTAGGTGTGACGTTGAGCTCGGACCACCAGCCTACAAACACGTGGCGAGGCCCAGCTCGGCCCGGTTGGACATGGTTGCGTCCGTTTAAACCTTTTCGGACCTGTTTGGACATGTCCAAGGACATGGTTGCATCAGTTTAAACCTAGTTGGACCCAGTTGGACATGGTTCGACAAGGCTGCGTCTGTTTAAACCCGGATGGATCCGGTTGGACATGGTTGCGTCTGTTTAAACCTCTTTGGACCTGCTTAGACCTGATTGCGTCTGTTTAAACCTGTCTGGACCCGGCTAGAACCGGTTGGACCTGGTTGGACATGGTTGCGTCTGTTTAAACCTGTGTGGACCCGGTTGGACCTGATTGGACCTGGTTGCATCTGTTTAAAGCTGTTTGGACCCAGTTGGACCTGGTTGCGTCTGTTTAAACCTGTTTGGACCAGGTTAGACCCGGTTGGACCTGGTTAGACTTGGTTGCGTCTGTTTAAACCTGTTTGGATCCGGTTAGACTCGGTTGCACCCAATTGGACATGATTACGTCTGGACATGGTTACTGTTTGGACCCTGTTGGACCTGGTTGCATCTGTTTAAACCTGTTTGGACCTGGTTGGACCTGGTTGGACCCGGTTAGACCTTGTTGTGTCTGTTCAAACCTGTTTACCTGGTTACACCCGGTTGGACCTGGTTACACCTGGCTGCGTCTGTTTAATCCTGTTAGGACCCAGTTAGACCCAGTTGGACCTGGTTCAGGTGATTGTGTAGTGTGAGCATCACAGAGCTGACCAGTAAAGTTCAGGTGAGCTCAAACAAATCTAAACAGATATTCTATTTGGGTTCAGGTCCGACTACCATTAGACCAGATTAAAGATTCTCAGTCCGCCAGGTGGAACTGTCTGAATGTCATGCCGACTGGACCTGGGTGGATCTGGGTGGTTCTTCAGTCTGAGGAAAGTCCACTCCTCATCCTCAGACCAGATGTGAGTCCAAGAAGAACCAAAGCCGGGTCTGAGCTGATCTGGTTGGATCCCCTTTGTTTGCCCTGAGCTGTGATTGGTGGAGGGTGGTGCGTCAGCGGGCCACCGGGTCGCGTCGGAAATGTCGGCGTCGTGGCTCTGGGCTGCGTTCTGCTGAAGAGCGTGAAGGAGCATGAAAGAGCGTGAAGGAGCGTGAAAGAGCATGAAGGAGCGTGAAGGAGCGTGAAGGAGCATGAAGGAGCGTGAAAGAGCGTGAAGGAGCATGAAGGAGCGTGAAGGAGCGTGAAGGAGCATGAAGGAGCGTGAAGGAGCATGAAGGAGCATGAAGGAGCGTGAAGGAGCATGAAGGAGCGTGAAGGAGCATGAAGGAGCAGGAAGGAGCGTGAAGGAGCATGAAGGAGCATGAAGGAGCATAAAGTAGCGTGAAGGAGCATGAAGGAGCATAAAGTAGCGTGAAGGAGCATGAAGGAGCATGAAGGAGCGTGAAGGAGCATGAAGGAGCGTGAAGGAGCGTGAAGGAGCATGAAGGAGCATGAAGGAGCGTGAAGGAGCATGAAGGAGCATGAAGGAGCGTGAAGGAGCGTGAAGGAGCGTGAAGGAGCGTGAAGGAGCATGAAGGAGCATGAAGGAGCGTGAAGGATCATGAAGGAGCGTGAAGGAGCATGAAGGAGCGTGAAGGAGCATGAAGGAGCATGAAGGAGCATAAAGTAGCGTGAAGGAGCATGAAGGAGCATAAAGTAGCGTGAAGGAGCATGAAGGAGCATGAAGGAGCGTGAAGGAGCATGAAGGAGCCTGAAGGAGCATGAAGTAGCGTGAAGGAGCGTGAAGAAGCGTGAAGGAGCGTGAAGGCGCATGAAGGAGCGTGAAGGAGCTTGAAGGAGCATGAAGGAGCGTGAAGGAGCGTGAAGGAGCTTGAAGGAGCATGAGGGAGCGTGAAGGAGCGTGAAGGAGCGTGAAGGAGCAGCATGAAGGAGCGTGAAGGAACGTGAAGGAGCATGAAGGAGCGTGAAGGAGCATGAAGGAGCATGAAGGAGCGTGAAGGAGCTTGAAGGAGCGTGAAGGAGCATGAAGGAGCGTGAAGGAGCATGAAGGAGCGTGAAGGAGCATGAAGGAGCGTGAAGGAGCGTGAAGGAGCGTGAAGGAGCATGAAGGAGCTTAAAGGAGCGTGAAGGAGCGTGAAGGAGCTTAAAGGAGCGTGAAGGAGCGTGAAGGAGCATGAGGGAGCGTGAAGGAGCGTGAAGGAGCTTGAAGGAGCATGAGGGAGCGTGAAGGAGCGTGAAGGAGCGTGAAGGAGCTTGAAGGAGCATGAAGGAGCGTGAAGGAGCATGAAGGAGCCTGAAGGAGCATGAAGTAGCGTGAAGGAGCGTGAAGAAGCGTGAAGGAGCGTGAAGGCGCATGAAGGAGCGTGAAGGAGCTTGAAGGAGCATGAAGGAGCGTGAAGGAGCATGAAGGAGCGTGAAGGAGCGTGAAGGAGCATGAGGGAGCGTGAAGGAGCGTGAAGGAGCGTGAAGGAGCGTGAAGGAGCATGAGGGAGCGTGAAGGAGCGTGAAGGAGCTTGAAGGAGCATGAGGGAGCGTGAAGGAGCGTGAAGGAGCGTGAAGGAGCATGAGGGAGCGTGAAGGAGCGTGAAGGAGCTTGAAGGAGCATGAGGGAGCGTGAAGGAGCGTGAAGGAGCTTGAAGGAGCATGAAGGAGCGTGAAGGAACGTGAAGGAGCATGAAGGAGCGTGAAGGAGCATGAAGGAGCGTGAAATAGCGTGAAGGAACCTGAAGGAGCCTGAAGGAGCATGAAGGAGCGTGAAGGAGCATGAAGGAGCGTGAAGGAGCGTGAAGGAGCGTGAAGGAGCGTGAAGGAGCTTAAAGGAGCGTGAAGGAGCTTGAAGGAGCGTGAAGGAGCATGAAGGAGCGTGAAGGAGCATGAAGGAGCATGAAGGCATGGGGCCTCTCCATGTGTTTGTGCTCCAACGCTGCTCTGGTTTCCAGGTCTCCCTATGTCTCTAACTGTAACTGTTGAAGAGAGGAAACACTCAAACATCGTCCTCACTCTGACGCTGCTCAGTAACTTCATCAAAGGAACAATCCAATAAATGTCGTGCTTCATTAATATGAAATTATCTCAGCATGAAGATTAATTGCATTCAACTTATGAGAGAGTGTTGTGGTGGATGCGAGCTGGGAGATGATGGATGATGGGAGCAGCGTGATGAATGGAGAAAGCAGCGGAACTAAATTGAAAGTGTACTCATCCGTTCTCTCCTCACAACTAATGATAAATTGAGCGTCGCCTTCAACAAAACACGTTCAGGTTTAAACCACGTGGAGGTTCTGGTGGGACCATGTCTCTATTATCTGAGGGGCCTCCTCGACCAGCCACCAGGCTCCTTGGGCCTCCTCCCCTGCCTCCCCTCTACCGTCTCCTCTCCCGTCTCCTCTCCTGTTTCCTGTCTCCTCCCCTGTCTCCTCTCCCGTCTCCTCTCCTGTTTCCTGTCTCCTCCCCTGTCTCCTCTTTTCCCCTGTCTCCTCTCCTGTCTCCTCTAGACATAAGCTACAGAAAATAGAGCTGGTATGAAGACGATGTTTGGCATGAATCCAGCTCAGCCCAGTTCTAAACGATATCACCATCTGTGAGACTCCATCAGGAACAAGGAAGAGGCTCAGTCCAGCAGAGAGAGCGTTAACTAGTATTATGTTTCATCGTGAGGCTCGATTCTTCTGACTGACATCTCACAAGCAGCATCAGCTCATCTCCACTGACTCATTATGGTACAGTTACATCTCACCTGTGAGCAAACTAGAAGCCTTTTGTCTTTCGTGGCCTCCAGTTGATTCCAGGTGTTCCTAATAAAGTGGCCCTGGGCCTCTGTGTGTCACACTGATAGTGTCCTGGCTCAACACAACTCCGTTTAGTTTTCCCTAAACTGTGTCACATCTGATCACAGACGGCGCTGCTGCGTGATTTGATTCTAACTTCATATCTGGCGAGTCTGCGCTGCCTGTCATCCATCACGGCGGCCGGGGACCGGGTTCACGTCTCCTCCTCCGAGCAGAGCAAAAAGCAGCGGCGGCACCAATTTCCTTGTGAGCAGCTCTGCAGCAGGAAGGAAGCAGCTGAGCGGAGCAGCACGCTCTGCAACTCTGTGCAAAATGAATCCTTTTTAATTTGTGAGGCCCCAGGACAATGCTGATGGATGATGCTTTAATGCTGCTCAATGTTATTTTTACTGAACAGGGAAAACTATAAATTTTTACTTCATTGCCAATGATGGTGGCCTCTGCATAGCAGCGCGTTGCCCATGAATAATCGCCGGTTGCAGCAGATGTTACTTTGCAGAAACCAATTCCTCAGATAAGATTTGCAGAAGATTAATTGTCTACAGCTGTTTCATGGCCCGCTGCAATCTTAATACATTTATGATAAGTTTAAAAGCTCGCTGGAGGCAGCGCAGCCGCCGCTTTCTTCTCACATCTGGATTCATATCCTCTGTCAGACTCGTCATTAGCCGACTAAGAGGCGTCCGTCATTACGCCGACATGCAACAGTGTCTCGCTGCTCTGCCTTTATTCTCCCCTCATGCCCACGTTTTCATCTCTCCCGGTTTGAGTGACTGAATTATTCAGATTTGTGCAAATGACTTGTTTTCATTTTTCTTCCGTGGAAGTGGAAATTGAAAGTGACCCAGCGTGACCCTCATCTATTACTCAAGCTAAATTGCAGTGAATGCGCAGTGAGGCTCGCTCCGAGCCCGCCGGGCTTTGTTAACCGCCTGCTCTGACCCCGTTCACTCGCAGCATCTGCACCAGTTGGGATGAATCGGAGCGTCATGACCCGAGTTCTGCGCTTCTATGGAGCCACATTTAAATATTCTTAGCAGAACAAAAGCAATCATGTTCAGAAGGAGCCGCCGGGTCAGGGGCCGACGCCCGCCGGGCCACGGGCTTAAAGTGCGGTTCTGAAGAACTTCAACATTATGTATGAATCAAACATCCAGGAAGTCTGAGCCACATGTAGAACACGTTTATGGGTCCCTAATGCTCATATGATTAGTTATGGATGGACAGCTTGTTAATGTTTGTTTATGAACTGCTATTAAAGAGAAACATTTGAATAATTCAACATATTGTAACAGAGAAAATGTTTAATGTTAATAGACTAAAGGCTCGCCTTTAAAGGCCCGCATCTCTGGTTCTGACCCGGCCACTGGCCCAACTGAAGCTGAAGCTGCTGCTGCAGACTGCATCACTTCTGCTCTGTAGAAGAAACAAGATGCAGTTAATCAGACTTCAGTTTGCTGACATTAGCTTGTTTCATCTGCTCCCGTTCGCTACGGTGGGTCAGTGGTTGAGGAGGAGCAGAGCGTGACCATAAACAACCTGCCTCACACACATGGAACAAGGACCTAATGGGCCTCATTCCATAAACGTCTGATTTATAAGGAAGGAACGCAGAAACAGCTGCATAACTTTATTCATTCTCTGACACTGGGACTTAATTACTAATTGGTTCCTTCCCCCGCTCATTAAGAAACTGGTGTTAATGAAGTGAAGCTGTGTTTCAGCCTTTTAATTCAGTTCTCCAACGGCAGGTTGCAGGACGTCGCTCACCTTCCTCTGGAGAAACAAAGCATTATTTACTTTTAATGGAGGGGGGTGAGGAGCCACTTAATGTGTGCTCACACGAGGCTGATGCATGGGGTCATCGGAGCACCAGAGGCGCCGCCCTGAGCCGCTCCGGGGGATAAATCTTCCCTCACAGCTCGACTGCAGCTGGAGAAGGTGAGCGTCGTCGGGTGACGTGGCATCATGAAGTCGGAGGAAGCAGAGTCACAAAGGGACGAGGTGAAGGTCAGATGCCCAGTTCTGCTCATCTGAGCCAGGATCCGGGCCGACGTCGGCAGTACGGAACCCGGCACTGAGGCTGCTGGAGGAACCGGACCCATCCTGGTCCTGCTGCCCACAGCTCATTGGATGAAACGTGTTCCCTCTCGTGGTGCAGCACCTCCGGGCAGGACGTACTGTACATGTGGACGGGCCGCCAGGACCAAAATGCTGCCATTTGTTCTCCATGTGCCGTCGTTAATATTCATGATCAATGAGCGGCGGCCAGAACCGCGCCGCTTCACGGAGGTTATTAATGACGACCTCAGCTTATTTCTCCCACTCATTCAGCTCTGAACCCTTAATGATCAAAAGTATTAATTCCCACAGTTTTCCATTATTAATATCCTGGATGGAGATAAAAAGTAATATTAATGTAAGGCCAACATAAAGACAGAGTCATTATTTAAGGGCTGTCATCGTTTGTCTTATTTAAATACCGCGGTGATAAGGTTTTATTTTAATTTAAATAAAGACATTAATTTCTGCAGTGCTGAGTAATCAAAGCCACGTTTTACAGTTCAACCCAGAATCTTGTTACATCCTCCATAAATCTTTGTGCTTGTTGTCACAGCGATGAGCGGATGAGTCTGAGGTCGGGTCCATCAGCGCCGCCGCATGTTTCTCAACCAGCATCAGATTAAAAAACTCACAGCTCATCACTTGGTACTGATGATTATCTGACTGCTGTTTGTTAGTGGCGCTGAGGAACGTGGGCCTGGTTCTTGGTTCTGTTCGGGTTAGTCTGTCTGGACCCGTCGCCTCCCTGAACCTGTTGAAGGCGGGTCAGGGCTGGGCCGGTCCACTCCAGGGGTGGAGGTCTGACGACACCCCCTCAGCCTCCGCCTCCTGGAGGAGGCAGGAGGCGGAGGCTGATTGATGGGCTGAAGCAGATCGACCAAACAAGCAAACATACAAATGATTAAAAAAGGAGGGGGAACCTCTGGACCCGGCAGGACCGAGAAGCACCTTCAGTTAAGATGATGCCACTTCCCAAGTGCAATTTATAGTCTATTGACTGGAGAAACTATCCTTTCAGATCTGCGGAAATTGTCTTACATTGCAGATGAGATCTGTCGCTTGACACCGGATTCGGGGGCCAGGGCCACAGCAAATATCACATTAGCTGCTCAGGAGCTGCACAGATGCTATCAGACAAACACAAGCACATATCATCCCATCTCAAACACACAGCGGCACCCGCAGCGCAGGAAGCTGTCGGGTCACCTCAGCCTGAGCCTCGGCCTCGGCCTTCGTCGCTTGATTAACCTGTGCCCACAGTTTCCACCACCCAAGTCATCAAGTCGTTGGTTCACACGTGCACCTCCCTTCATTATCATTAGCAGATGTTCTGATGTTCTGCTTCTAAGTTTACTGAAGTCTCATGTGGGTGAAGGCTACTGCACACGCTCAGTCGTGGCAGTGGGACTTGATATTCTCTGTATGACACTGGGTCGCTCGTTTAATCTCGCTTCCCTCCGTCTGGTGCCTCGGCGGTGGATCGATACCGGGTCTCTGTCGTGTGCCGGCGGAGGCACATCCCCGCCCTGAGCCGTCCTCTCCACCACCTCCTGCTCAAGCAGCCAGTTGAACAAAGCTCTTGTTTTGGTCGCCTCCATGTGATTCTGTTTTGGCTGATAGTGAATCACATCAGGCTGCTGATTTAGACTGAGCTGGTACCGATCGTTCTTCACGCTCACACACACAAGCGATTAAAGGCAGGGCTCAGGGTTTCCACTCATTACCTCCCGACCTGGGATGTTTTGACAGAGGGATCCCTCACTTGCCACTCAAGTCTATCAACGTCAGCAGCGGCTCAGCACACACCCATATATTTGGATTAAACAGTCCGAGTCATTACAGCGAATGTTATTGACCTTTTAAGATACAACTTTAATAGCTTTTCTCTCCCTCTCCATCTGTCTGGGTGTGAAACATGAGAGGCTGCCGTGCTGATGAAGTCCCCCTCAGGGTTTGCCTGGAATTGGAATCAAATACTTTAGATCCCCTCTTCCTTGGAGGTAATGCCGCCGGCTTTGTGGCAGAGAAAGGAGAAATTAAAGGAAAAGCACACAAAGAGCGCGAGGAGCAGGCGAGCAGGATTACCACGCAGGACATCCATTTTCCAGCGGCCAGCCAAGCTCGACAAAGCCCGAGCCTGAGCGGCTGCAGCGACACTTCAGCTGGGAGGCCATCATAAATAAGACATTAGGAGGCAGCCAAGTGCACAACCGTTGTGTGACTTATTGAAAGTGGGGGAATAAAAGCCATTAATAAACATCCTTAAGGTCTTTGTCACTGAGGCTGTAATATTTCACATTTGCACATCACACCTTAAAGCCTGACGCTGCATTAATAACATAAACGCGTGTTTGCTGGTGTGTTTGCGTCCGGTCTGGGGATAATATCCTGCTCTGTCTCGGCTCCAATTCATCATCTCAGGTGTGTCTTAGGGTGACTCATACGGCCGTTTGTGAATCCCAGCACCATAATCTGTTCTCTCACTTTATAGCAGAGGGAGATAATGCCATGAACCCTTCTGACCAGCCCCTGCTCTCACCTGTCCACATTGTCTCTGTGCTCGTACCTGCAGCGCCGCAGCCTTGTCCTGTTATTCACTGTCTGCAGCCATCAGCCTTTTCCAATCTCCCCATCAGGGAAGTCACAGCTTTTTGTACAAGTGCCTCCAGTAATTGAATTTGCTGCAGAAATAGCAGGCTGGAAAATTTCATTTTCGCTCCCGGCGGATGTGCGTGTGTGTGTTGGAAGCACAAGCAGCCGAGGCCGATCCCGTCCCTCCCCTGATCCGTCCTCCTGTCCGTCCCAGTCTCTGCTTCATCCGCTGGTGCTGCCGTCAACCTCTAAGCACACATCACTGAAGGAGTGAGGCATAGTGTTCCCGCAGGAACTGGCCCAGTTTGGACAGACTCGCTTTAACTGGTTCCTCCTCAGCGTCTTTGGTCTGACTTTTCCTGCTGATGCTGATGCTGAGGTCACGTTGGTGCTCACCGTGGTTTCAGAACCACCACTATAGTGCGGTCTATATGAAGCAAAGTGCCAGTTACTGGACAAAACCTTCATCACGACCTTGGTTCAGTCCAGTCCAGCAGCTTTATGTGACCATCTGATGCTCATGGACTCTGGACCGTTTCTGCTCTGGGCCCATTCGTCCCTGTCGCCCTCCTTGCTGACACTGCGTCCATGATGGTCCCTGCCACCGTCCTGGTGTGTGTGTGTGTGTGTGTGTGTGTGTGTGTGTGTGTGTGTGTGTAGGGGGGTGGGGGAGGGGCGGTTTCCAGGGCTTGTCACGGTAGCAATTTTCTCCTAAATACCTTCCACAAATAATGGTTTTCAGAATGAGCATTAACAGGGTTGATTACACGAAATAGCCCTTTTAATTTACAGCGGGCTGCTATTGATCACAGCAGTGCAGATTAAAGCGTTCAATGAAGCCAGTGATGAGGTATTAGGCAGCGGGAGCCCGGGGCCCGGGGGGACGGCTGTGGCCGGCCGGCGCTGCCTGTGTACAGTTATTCCCCTGTAATGAAGTGCCTCTATGCAGCGGCATGGAGCCCCGGCAGGAAAAATAGATTGAAGATGATGAGCTCTTCAAAGTCATTTCTTGCTCTCTCATTCCACCTCATGCCCGACGTCTCCTGTCCCAGCGTGGCCGCTGCCGAAAATGCCTCGGATTTACTTAGTCGGCTGGGCCGATGCAATTTTTATGACCTTATTGCTTTTTTACCATGGTAATAGTTTAGAATCAATTTATCAATCTGCAGGAGCCATCAGGCATGTTGCCCTCAAAGATCAAGTCCAGGTCATTCCATCATTGCACTCCGGTGCACTGAGATGGAAAGTCCCCCCGCCCCCCCCCGCCGCCCATCACTGCCACCGGCCATATGAGAATGCTCCTCAAACAGCTTAGCAAACATGCTCTCAGCAGTTTAACCCCTCGTCCAAACCCCCAGCATCACGCTGTCTTTCAAGGCAGAGAGCAGGGATTTCTTATTATCTATCGCCGCGTGATGGAGACTTGGAGAGGGGGATAGAGAGGCACCGCCACAATAAGAGCCTCTCCAGTTTCACAAGTGTGTGTGCGTGTGTGTGTGTGTGTGTGTGAGTCAGAGCAGCTCTCTTAATTCTGCTCTGGCATGAATGTGCTGGCCAATCAAACGCTGCCGCTTTAAACACAATCCCATAAATGTGGAGGAATGCTGGGCCCACTTGGTTTCATGTTTCTGGATTGATTCAGCTCGATTCAAATCAATAACAGGTTGAAGAGAACAATTGATTCCTGAGAGGGATGCGTTTAAATGCTGTCCTTTGTTTGGCTTCAGAAAATGTCAATTAATGCTCCATATCCTGAGTGAGACCAGGCCTGAGAGCTTTCATTTAATTAGGCTGAATTATCTGAGGCTCTGTCTACTGCGCGCCACATAATGTTAAATCAGTAACGTGATAATGGCTGTGGCTTCTTCTCACAGAGCTGCTCAGCGGCCGAGGTCCCTGAAGACGCCTCAGCGTGAAATACTCAATATTATCTGGGTTGAAATTAGCATTTTAGGGCATATTATCGTAGCCAGGAGCATCCGGGCGTCTTTCACTGGCCTGACGACGGTGTGTGATATTGCGTCGCTGAGGCGTCTCATCGTCTCCTTCCAGCGTTTGATGGTGAAGACGATGAAGCTTTGGTTCAGCTGCTTCACATGCTCACATCTTTTTTGTTTCCTCATAACTACAAAGATTCAAATATCTCTTAATTTATGAATGTGCAGTGTCATCCTGATGTTCAGAAGGAGGACATGGTATTGTTGCCGTGGCAACACAAGTTCATCCCTCCTGAAACAATCCCACAATGCACCGTTCCTCCTTTTAGACATTAAAAACCCAGCGTGCTGCTGGAACGTGTTGATGAGACAAACGCCACTGAGCTGCGTGTTTAATCAGACACCTGCTGCAGCTGATAATCAGAGGAAACAACATCTGCTCAGAATGAACGGCACAAAGCACAGACGGCGCTGACTCCTTCAGGGATGAGACTGTTAAAGCTGAAACCTGCTCAGGCTCTGGTCCTGGAGCCTGACACACCTCAGCATCTGAACTTCTAATGAGGGAAATAAACAGATTGCTATTGATCACGACATGTTGGTCTAATTTAACAAGTGGACCCTCCAGGACCAGGGCCTAGGCTACAGAACCAGAGCAGGATCTGCTGGACTCTGGATCAGGTTAACTGTGACTGTGCTGCTCCTCAGGGTGGAGAGACCCCACCAGGCCCCACAGCAACAGCAGGGTCATGATCCATTCTCTGCTGATATACTGAAATACTATGTAACGTGCTTCAGTAGCAGAGGAGCGGCAGACGTTTGATTGATTATCTGATGACCCTCTGCTGGTTTTTAACTCTTCTTTCAGGCTGCGTGGGTGTTTCACATGGTGCACTGTGATGAGTTCAGGGGCCAAATGTGATGAATATTTAAAATGCACCTTACACGCAAAATGCACCAATACGTTGCTGTGTCAAGGACACAGCAACGTATTGGTTCCGCACCAAATGCAGGAGGCCGGGTCTGAAACTGAGTGTGGGCCCGTAATAGTAGTGTATCTTTGTAATTCATCCATTTATCAAATGTCATTCCTTCATTGTATAACACTAAAATTTTAACATGCTGATGGGGTTGAGAAGCAGCGCTGGATGCAGAGGCCCTTTAATTGAAACAGAGTATAATGGAAGGATGAGGTCTCTGGGATTAAACAGCCAATCAGGAGCCTGATGCCGAGTCGACCGGCAGCCCTGACCTGCAACATTCCCAGAAACAGACTAATCCAACTCCATCTCCCTGCTCCTGGAGGTCAGCCTTAAAAAAAGCATTAAGCAAATAGCTAATGGAATTAAGGCTATAATAATATAGGGACATAGTGAGACAATTCTATTAACAAGATATAAATCATGTTGAGTGTGAGGTAAGTGTTTTTTAATTGATTGATGGAAACAGCGATCCATAGGTTTTCTGGAGACTAACAGCCATTTACCGTGTCCTGCAGAGTAAAAGAGGCAAAAAGGCAGAGATAAGAAAATTACGCTGGCTGAGGTATAAATTATTCAGAAAAGATAATCATTTTGTGCTGACATTACTAATGTGAAGAAGCATTTAATCTCCCTCCTGTGGGACCCAGGCCTGAATGAAGCTTTTTATAAAGATTAAAGCATCCGTCCTCTAACACGGAGACGAGAGGCAGAACCACCCGCTTCCATTGACTACAACCTAGATGTTGGAGTCTAAATGCTGGTTCCATCCTGTCATGGTACCATGTAATGACCTAATTACTGCCTGTCTGCTCGTCTCCAGAGGTCTGGTTGCTCCCTATGAACAGATGTGCATCGCTGGACATCTGCAGGTGAATTAACAGTTGGAAAAAGGAGGAAGGAGCGAGATAAAGACGCAGAGCGGCTCCCTGACACGTTATGAGAGCTACAAAGTGAGATGACAAACGGGCGCTTGAGCAGGAAGCCACAGGCCCGAGGCGGCCGAGCGTTATCTGCCTCGTGTTTATTACAGCCGGCCTCTCGTGGGCCTGAGCCGCGCTGACGTTGATGGACAGCTCCTATTAAGATGCTGTGTTCCTGGCAGCTGGTGGAGGCAGATACATTAAATACAACTGTTATTGCTTTTCATTGGCTCAGCCATAAAATATGGTCACTAAACAGTTGTTGCCATCAGATGCAGTTTGATACAAGATTTTAATTTGAGAGACTGACGCTGCTGCTATTGACGTGGGGCCGTAATGATGCTGTACATGTTGGCTATTGATGCGCTGCCTCCTCGGGGCTTTGTTGGCCTGTCATATATTTCTCTGCCTGTCAGGCCCCAGAGCTCAGGTTATCAGATTGGCCTCCCTCTTGTCTCGTTAACGGAGCGTGTCTGCTTATCACTGCGTGTCTTCATGTGCAGCCACAGGGCCTGTTGCTCAGACGGGATCCTGGGTGAAGATGATCCAGAGGGATGAACCCAGATCGCTCCAGAAGAACCAGGACCGTCTCAGCAGCTGCTGACTTCTTGTCCTGCAGTGGCTGCTTCTATGCGTTTCATCTCCCTTCACATTACAGTGTGACAGTGTGCGCGCCACCTTCTCTGCAGGCAGATCTCCTATTAACCATGTGCTGCTTTATCAGCGTTTAAATCACCTGACTTAAAGTGGACTGCATGTTTCGCCTGCTACAGGAAGGCGTGGGCTGGTCTCCATCCATCCAGCCTCTGAACAGTGCTAAACGCTCAGCTAATGATGTATGGACGCAGGGCTCCGCCCAGGCCATGTCGCCGTGGTGACGGGGGCCATCTGCGTGTTGGCCGGTAGCAGGGATCCGTGTCTGTCCCTGCTGCTCTGTGTGCTGCATATTAAAAGCTTTATGGAGGCAATTAAATGTGCGCTTAATGGCCAGGAGTTGGCAGAATGATTGTACAATTGAATTAGCAGTTATGAGGCCCACATTACAAGCTGAAGTAAATGCAATTACCTCAGGCGTTTCCCTCTCCTCCCGTCAGCTTCGGCAGCAGGACGCCGCTCAATTAGCTCTTGTCACACACACTTTGTGCTGATCTCATTCTCAGCAGCTCAGAGTGGAAGTGAAGCGCGTCGTCCTCGTCCGCCCGCCTTCACGTCGCTGTTTCGTGACGCAGAGCTGACTCATCCCATGGTGGGGAGGAGTGAGAGTCCTGCCAGCGCTCCGACACCCGGGAAGCTCTACAGCGTCTGGGCCGTTGGATCACAGATGCTCCAGAGCAGCAGGACGCTGCTTTATGACGCGCTCCGCTGCATGTTGTGCTAATATTATCCATGATTCTGAGGAAAACGAAGATGCTGCCGTTTGAGGAGGTGACAGTCATGTCCGGCGGGCAGCTTCCTCTGGTCACCAGAACCGCGGGCCCGAGCAGAGGTGACGTCCGCTGGCGTCAGTGAAGCCATTGATCGGTGCTCAGCTCGCGGGCTGCTTGCTGAGCGCAGAGGCTGAGCCTGTGTGAATGTGGTGTCCTTGCAGATTTAGTGGTCACTTCTCTCAACTTTGCCCATTAACCTGAGTGCAGGAGGCAGTTTGCCCCCCCCCCACCCCCAGGGAACATTTATTACCCAGGGACACTCTAATGGATCCCAGTTAAGGTGTGTTAACAATTTTTCTATCGATTAATTGGAAGAGAATCATAGCCAGACTAACTTAGCCCAGGAGATTTAGTGGCTTTTAAGGTAGTAGCGATGAATATAATGCTTTAGAAAGAGCTTCTGTACATTATATATATGACACCTGCTACATTAAGCTACATTAAGCTTTAATACGTCTTCATTACTGGCACTCTGCCCAGCCCCTTCAAGGTTGAAATAGAGATCCACCTTTCATTATGCCACCCATCACCGCTCTATGGAGGGAGATCAAATAATAATGGAATTGTTGAAACAGTTCTGCCTGAGTTGTTAATGTTAATCGATGTATTAAATATTAAAGATTTCCATAACAGCACGCTGAGCCGCTGCCACGCTTCTCCCATCAGGACCACTGGGACGGGCTACGCTCCCACCCTGCTGTAATTAGGTAAAGTAGAGGATGATGCTGACCCCGTGGCCTCAGGGCTGATGAAACAAGGGGAACTCAAAGACACGTGGACAGATCCTCAAACACACACTTAAAACAGCTGCTCTGTGGTTTAGTAGTGTAGTGTAGTTCTACCTCTGCTCAAAGCTGACGCTCACTACGACGTCATCCTCTTTTCACTTATACTGTCATGTGTAGATTTAGAGACTGAACAATGTGTTTCTATCTCAGCAGCTGAGCTTCTACTCTGTGTATATGGGAATTCTTGGCTGTAGAAACGTTGTTGCCCATGAAGCGGGCCGTTATTATTAATTAATGATTTATTAACACATTATTGACCTGTTATGCTGACAGCGTGGTTCCGTTTATGTTGTCGATGACACTGTCAGCGTGCTACACGTTCCGTACGCGACCTCTACGACTCAGAGGACGCCAGTGATCATGGCATCTCACTTTGCGGTCGTCCGTATTGTTTTTTGGGGATCGGTTTCCAGGCCTCAGCCCCGTGGATGAAAGAGGTCCTGCGGCCGCCACACACAACGCAGCACAAATAAACGTCTCGCAGCGAGCTAACGTCACACTGGCGAGAAGTGGAGGCGTGCTCCGAAGCCGGTGTGTGCAGAGAAAACAGCCTCCTCGGCGGGACGCCCCCGCGGCCCACACGCTCACATCAGGCCTGTTTCTCTTTCCCTCGGAGCATCCGAAGCCAAGGCTTTTGATGGCAGCGAGCTCCCCGCTCTCCAGAGTCAGCAAATGAGCCTTTCATAATGTGTCGGCACGAGGTCAGAGGTCACAGCTGATCGTCTTTCATACTTACTGGGTTTTAAATGTTTACAGCTGCTCTGTACATCACCGGATGCACACACGCGTTAGCGCTAACACCAACACACATCCTCCAAATGCAATAAGGCCGGTTTTACTGGTGACATCTGCACGAGGAGAGTGAGACGGCGGCAACCAGAGGAACCCAAGGCTGAATGCCACAGATTTACACGCTGAAAGCCGGTTGCACATGCAGGACGTACAGGCAGGTCGGGGTGAAGGCGAGAAATGTGAAATGTGAAATGTGAGTGAACGCGAGGGACGATTTACTAACGGTTGAGCTCCAGCACTTCTCTTGCGCTCTCGCTCTCTCCTGATGAAACTCCTCGGTGGGACCGGGCCGTGCTTTATAGACAGGACCGGGCCGCGCAGCTGCCGACTCTGACGGCTTGAAGAAATTACTGGAGGAACAGCGTTGCCTCCATTTATCGTTTAATGCCACATTAGCAATCTGCAGCGTTGTGGAGTCGCTGCCAGTGCAGGCGGCTCCGGGCAGATGGGCCGGTCTGTAAGATAGATCCACTGCCACATAAATTCCCTGCTGCCATCAAAAGCCAAAGCAGGAACAGCACTAACAGCGTGTTATGGTGGGTCCGGAGCCGCTGCCAAAAGCAGCAGTTCATGCTTTCTCCCTATTCAGACATTTGAGGGAGGGATTCAGATGTTACCTCTCATTAGTATTACTGAGCAGCAGAAACAAACAGAAAGCACTTAGTGTCAGGGAGGAAGCAGCATTCAGACAACACATCATTAGGCTGCAGATGTGCTGAATTTCCTTCTTTGTCCTCAGACACGCAGTAATAAAGGTTTAATTGCATTACGGCGCCAGAGCTGTGGCTGAGCCGGACAGACTGGTTCTACCTGAACTCTGTGCTTGCAGACCTTTAGCACCGCAGCGACCTGACGGCACCTGAGCCGGATCCACGGCGACCTGACGGCACCTGACGGCACCCGAGGGTTCACAGCGACCTGACGGGACCCGAGGGTTCATTTGAAACCATTCCTATATTTACCGTGTGTTTATTTACCACTCTAATGTCACCTGAGCTCTTTGCAGCAGTGTAATTTTTCCATGTTATTAATTTTAAATGAAACAGGATCCGAGTGATTTCAGTGAAAACACCGTCCTCACACAGGCCCAGAGGATCGAGCGTAGACGAGCGTGGAGCTGTGGTATCAGCTCACAGCAGCCCGGCAGCGGCACTACGGTATCTGTGGCCAGCAGACATTTGTTGACGCCGCCTCCTCTCCGATGCCACAATTGACTTGTCATGTATTTTCCAGCTAATTAGCTCCTTTAAATCAGAGGTTCTGTGAGGCTGGCGTGATAAGAACACAGCGGTAAATTGAGCGTGAAACGCTGCCATTCATTCAGGGACAATGACCCCTTGTAGCCACGAAGGGGATTAATTAAAGCACGCGGGAAGAGTGATGGCAGGGCAGCAGCCATGCCGGCCAAAGAGCTCTAACAGAACCGGACCGCTCAGCGGTTCTGAACTGTGTCGGGGCAGGGATCAAACAAAAGACTGCAGAGAAGGAAGGTTTCAGTGTGAACCCATAGCAAAAACCACAAAGACGTGGACGGATGCACTAGGATGATAAAAAACATCATGGTAAAAAAACACTTAGATGTTGGTTATGGACCAGCATGAAAAAAAACAGGATCCAGAAACCCACAGCACAATCCAAAGGATTCCACAGACTAGTCCACAGCCAGAGTCAAAACCAAGACCCAAAACGCAGGCTGAGGTTCTGGCAAAGGCAGCGTGTCAGAGTGCACAAAATGCAGGTTAATGGGTCAAGGTAGAGCACAACAGAACAGGCAGTCGGGTCCAGCTCAGAAAATGAAAGGCCCTTAACAGGAAGTCAGGCCGGACTACATACAGCAGCTGATTAGGAAGAATGTTCCCAGCATCAGGAGCTCCAGCTGCGACTTTGTCCTTTTCCACATCTGGATGCAGATGCTGGTTCCTGTTTTCAGCTTCTCTCCACATCCACCACATTCCTGCGGCGTCTCACCTTCACCTGCTCGGAGGACTTCGTGATTACTGCTGGTTCCCCGCCATCAGATTCCTGGTCCCTAAGCGAGTGGAGCTCCCTCTGCAGCCGCTGACAGCGAGGAGACAGGAGCCCAGGCCTCTCCAGGGAGCTGGGAGCACAGAAAGGACTTGTCTGTGGTAATTGTGGGTTGGTGGGTGTGACAGGTAATGGGGCTGTGTGGAGGTGAGGTCTGCTCTGCTGCAGCCTCCACTCTCCTCGGCGCCGCCTATACGGGCCACGGCTTAATTCAGCGACCATTAGTTGGGAGATTTGTTATTGCTCACCTTTAAAGGCACTGACAGAAGGCGTTGGGCTGCTGGACGGCTCCTCCGCTGGGAATTACAGCCAGCGATTTGGCTCCACGGCGCTGGCGCATCGTTCAAACACATCCCCACTCCTGCCTCGTCGCTCGTCCTGTGTCACAGCGGCACGGGGGATTCCCAGTCATGGAGCTCCTGACCTGTCAATCACTCTTCAATTAGCAAATGAGCTGCAGCTCAACTAGGTTCTGGTCGGAACAGGTCCAGGTCGCAGCCTGGGGAGCTGAGCCAGCAGCAGCGACGGCAATGAAATTAACCAGTATAACCAAATTACCTTCATGCTGCCACCAAAGACTGAGAACAAAAGGCCAGAAATAATCCATCAGCTCCAACTACGTTCAACCGAGTGATACGCGGAAGCAGCGGGAGCTCCTGCTGCAGCTCATAGTTGCTGTATTTATGTACCTGCAGTAAAACGTTAAACGTTTTAAATGACTGGACGGAAATCGCCTGGTGTTTTCTGAGAGCCCGTCAACACCTGGGCTCTTTGCTGCTCAGGTACAGTAGCTCTGACCTTCCTGCAGGATGATGGGCTGACGCCGCACTTCCTGCTCGCTGCCAAGGTGCGAGTCCTGATGAAGCAGGAGAATCGATGGAGCGAGGAATGATGAAGAAATGAGCGGCGCAGAAAGACAGGCTGCAAAAGCGAGTGTGTCACATTGTGTGGAGGAGGAAGGACCCAACACAAAACCCAAGGAGCGGGATCAATACCCCCACACAGCTAATCACAGTAAGGATGCTGCAGAACTACAGAACCAAGCGTTCTCACAGAACACGCGACAGGGAAATGATTGATGAACGTGTGGAACCCTAAACTGCTCCTTGGTCCAGAGCCAGAACATGGAGGTTTATTTGTCTTTACATGGGCTGAGTCTGTGTTTACGCTCAGTCTCTGGAGGAGCCGCGTGTCCTGAGAAACGAGCCGACTCACCAGCAGGAGCCCGAATGCGGAGCTCTGCTCATCTTCACATGGGTCGGTGCCATCGTGTCTGGGTCTGGGAATTCAACAGCAGCAGTAACTGGAGCAAATGGAACAACTGGAACCTTCCCTGACTGTGACAGTGTGGTGATTCTGACCGACGTTAGCACCTGTCAGTCAGAATCAGGCGCTTTGGGGCTTCACCGGGTGGACCTCAAACACTCCCAGCTCATATTTAATGAAGCCGTTTCCAGGGCAACGGGTGAAACGGTAGCACCAGGGCACCCCCTGCACTCTGCTGCTGTCCAACCATTTCCAGGCAAATTGATTTATTTCACATTATTAATGAACTTTGCTGCAGTTCCACTTGTCAGGCTCGGCCTGTGAGGGTCAATAACGAGAGGAAACTTGATGTTAGTGGATCCAGCTTAAGTGATTCTGTCACGCGAACGATTCAATATATCAGGACAAATGTCAGCCGCTTGTAATATGTTGATTCTCCAGAGCTGATCTGCATAAGCACTGCATTCACCAGGTCCGGGGCTCGGCTGCCGGGGGAGGGCACGTAATGACAAACTGGAAATTCTCTAAACACTTAATAAATATTTGATGCAGAGGTAAAAGCGTCTGAGCAGGAGGATTCGCTGGAGAGTCTGTGGTGCGAATCCTCAGACGCGGTTTCTAATCAGTGTCATAAATACTTTTAAAGCTATGAAATTGGGACTAATGTGACACGAGCGTTTGCGTGTCTGCAGTGAGTGCAGTTCGCGGGGGGGGGGGGGGGTGTAAACACTTAAGCTGACTAAAGTGCTGGCTCTAGTTTTCTGGCCTGCTACAGAAATCAGTGCAATGGATCGGACGGGAGAGATTTAGTTGCAGGTGGCAGAGGTCGGTGGATTGTGTATTCTGTGCAGTCAATAATAAAGTTAGGACTTATGCACACGGAAAGTTAATGAGCAATCACAAGGACCTTGGAAAGTCGTTTGCATCTGGGCACGAGCTCCTCACTTTGGCTGGAGAGCGGCTCTGGGGACACGGCAGAGGAGACTCAGACACAAACCAACAGTTGGACGTCGGCTGTGACGCCTCGGCGCGAATGAACGTTCATTTGTTGCTCAGCTCAGGACAATTAGGGCAAAAAAAAGCTGCTCAGTAATTTCTGGCGCCTGCAGTCGAGTGAAAATCATTTTTCTTGCTTTTCTTAATGGACCAATTTTGTCTCTTTGCATCTTTTTGCCAAAGTATACATCACGTTAAATGTGTTTCCCTCTCTACTTTAAGAATATTATAGAAATTTACTAGCAGAGACTTAAACCTTGCTTTGGGAACCTAATTCAATTCATGGACTTGTTTTTATTTATTAGGCCTTTGTTTGAGCTCAGGGTCCCACAGTGGTTTCATTAGCATCAGATGATGCTTCATGTGTCTGGGTGCTGCTCATTGCAGCTGCGCTCTAACTTCCTAACAGAAACCCACAGCTGGACTATTAGTGGATCCTTTCTCAACATCACTTGTGGATCATGATGCTCTTCATGTGACAACAGGACGTCCCTGCTGGCGACATAACGATCAGACGCTCGTCTCCGACTGGACTCGGCCTCAGCCCAGTGGTTCAACCTGCGGAACCACGTCCGGGCTTCTCGGCTTTCGCTCGTCTTCTCGTTGAGTGGCAGTGACGGTGGAGGCGTTACCTCATGAGGGCCGCGCTCATCCTTGTAATCACCTCATCAGCTTTCCCATCCACACCGTCGAGGCTGTAATCTCTGCAGCTCACCGTGAGGCACGGTGCTGCCCCCCGAGGCCCCGCTGGTCTCTACTGCCCCCAGACTCAGGGTTCTCATTAGTCCAACATGTAAATAGCCTGGTACAGCTCGTTCATGACAGCGTTGATCCGTCCGTTACTGATGAGGGTACTTACACTACCAGCGTGGACCGAGCAGAGACGCGCGTCAGCTGCACGTGTCCATTAGAATCAGCAGCACAGACCTGAAGCCTGTGGTTAAAGCAGGTGGAGGGGAGGTTTCCCTCGTCCGCTCGGAGGCTTCGTTTCGCCGTCATTACTGAGCAGTAACAGATTGCTCTGCTACTCACATCCAACAGGCCTCATTTTAATGTGCCACCATTACGCGACTCGCTGCTTTGTTACAGTGCAGCCCCGTCCTCATGCATCTGAATAGAGAGAGTAGACGCTCCTCTGTTCTGACATGAGACAAATGTTTCATTCAAATGTTGCTTTCGCATATCGTGGAGGAAGTAATGAATTCCTGCGCTGCGGCGGCGGCCCGGTTCACCGTGTCAAGCCTGAGCGCGGCGCCGCCACAGCTCCACAGCGGCAAAATTAAATTTAATGTTCCATTCGCTGCAGGAAAGGTGCATAAATCAAAGCTTTGATTTGCATGGACTGTGGCGAGCAACCTCATCCCATGCAGAAATAAACCAGGACAGAATATGATGTCACAGGAAAACAATGTAATCTCAGACTTCCTAATAAAAGCGAGCAACAGGCGGTGGCTCTGATGTCAGGTGTATTATTACCAACACGGCTCCGCGACCCCCAGCTCGTATTTATGGAAACCACAATGTGATAAATGACGATCTGAAGCATTAAAACAAGGACACCGAGGGAACGAGCCAGTGAAACTATGCACATCGTGGACAGTTCAACAGTTAAGGACTGTTTACACATGGTTCAACTCATCGTTGACGAACAAAAAAAAGTTTCTCCAAAAATAACCACTCATTTGTATTCCGCTGTCGCGTCAACTTTAGAATTTTACCCAGAGGAGCGGTCGTGGAACATACTGCTAGTAGTAGAGGTAGTAGTTGTAGTAGTGGTTGTAGTAGTGGTAGTAGTAGCAGCTGAACTAGTGGTTGTAGTACTGTAGTAATAGTATTAGTGCTAGCAGTAGTGGTTGTAGTACTGTAGTATTAATATTATTGCCAGTAGTAGTGGTTGTAATAGTAGTAGTAGTAGTGGCTGTAGTAGTGGTTGTAGTACTGTAGTAATAGTATTAGTGCTAGTAGTACTGGTTGTAGTACTGTAGTATTAGTAGTAGTGCTAGAGTGGTTGTAGTGGTTGTAGTAGTGGTAGTAGTGGCTGTAGTAGTGGTTGTAGTACTGTAGTAATAGTATTACTGTAGTGGTTGTAGTAGTGTTAGTAGTAGTAGTGGTGGTGGTGTAGTAGTGTCAGTAGTGTTAGTAGTGGTGGTGTAGTAGTGTCAGTAGTAGTATTGGTGGTGGTGTAGTAGTGTTAGTAGTAGTAGTAGTGGTGGTGTAGTAGTGTTAGAAGTAGTAGTAGTGTGGTGTAGTAGTGTTAGTAGTGGTGGTGTAGTAGTGTCAGTAGTAGTAGTGGTGGTGGTGTAGTAGTGTTAGTAGTAGTAGCGGTGGTGGTGTAGTAGTGTTAGTAGTGGTGGTGTAGTAGTGTCAGTAGTAGTAGTGGTGGTGGTGTAGTAGTAGTGGTGGTGGTGTAGTAGTGTTCGTAGTAGTAGTGGTGATGGTGTAGTAGTGTTAGTAGTAGTAGTAGTGGTGGTGTAGTAGTAGTGGTGGTAGTTTACTAGTGTTAGTAGTAGTAGTGGTGGTGGTGTAGTAGTCTTAGCAGTAGTAGTAGTGGTGGTGTAGTAGTAGTGGTGGTGGTGTAGTAGTGTTAGTAGTAGTAGTAGTGGTGATGGTGTAGTAGTGTTAGTAGTAGTAGCAGTGGTGGTGGTGTAGTAGTGTTAGTAGTGGTAGCAGTGGTGGTGTAGTAGTGTTAGTAGTAGTAGTGGTGATGGTGTAGTAGTGTT
Source organism: Betta splendens (assembly GCF_900634795.4). Classification (NCBI taxonomy): domain Eukaryota; kingdom Metazoa; phylum Chordata; class Actinopteri; order Anabantiformes; family Osphronemidae; genus Betta; species Betta splendens. The sequence continues at coordinate 381,963 of NC_040892.2, read as the reverse complement.
AGTAGTAGTAGCAGTTGTGGTGTAGTAGTGTTAGTAGTAGTAGCGGTGGTGGTGGTGTAGTAGTGTTAGTAGTGGTGGTGTAGTAGTGTCAGTAGTAGTAGTGGTGATGGTGTAGTAGTGTTAGTAGTAGTAGTAGTGGTGGTGGTGTAGTAGTGTTAGCAGTAGTAGTAGGTGGTGTAGTAGTAGTGGTGGTGGTGTAGTAGTGTTAGTAGTAGTAGCAGTGGTGGTGTAGTAGTGTTAGTAGTAGTAGCAGTGGTGGTGTAGTAGTGTTAGTAGTAGTAGTGGTGGTGATGTAGTAGTGTTAGTAGTAGTAGCAGTAGTGGTGTAGTAGTGTTAGTAGTAGTAGTGGTGGTGGTGTAGTAGTGTTAGTAGTAGTAGTGGTAATGGTGTAGTAGTGTTAGTAGTAGTAGCAGTGGTGGTGTAGTAGTGTTAGTAGTAGTAGCGGTGGTGGTGGTGGTGTAGTAGTGTTAGTAGTGGTGGTGTAGTAGTGTCAGTAGTAGTAGTGGTGATGGTGTAGTAGTGTTAGTAGTAGTAGTAGTGGTGGTGGTGCAGTAGTGTTAGCAGTAGTAGTAGGTGGTGTAGTAGTAGTGGTGGTGGTGTAGTAGTGTTAGTAGTAGTAGCAGTGGTGGTGTAGTAGTGTTAGTAGTAGTAGCAGTGGTGGTGTAGTAGTGTTAGTAGTAGTAGTGGTGGTGATGTAGTAGTGTTAGTAGTAGTAGCAGTAGTGGTGTAGTAGTGTTAGTAGTAGTAGTGGTGGTGGTGTAGTAGTGTTAGTAGTAGTAGCAGTGGTGGTGTAGTAGTGTTAGTAGTAGTAGTGGTGGTGGTGTAGTAGTGTTAGTAGTAGTAGTAGTGGTGGTGGTGGTGTAGTAGTGTTAGTAGTAGTAGCAGTGGTGGTGTAGTAGTGTCAGTCGTAGTAGTGGTGGTGGTGTAGTATTGTTAGTAGTAGTAGCAGTGGTGGTCTAGTAGTGTTAGTAGTAGTAGCAGTGGTGGTGTAGTAGTGTCAGTCGTAGTAGTGGTGGTGGTGTAGTATTGTTAGTAGTAGTATCAGTGGTGGTGTAGTAGTGTTAGTAGTAGTAGCAGTGGTGGTGTAGTAGTGTCAGTCGTAGTAGTGGTGGTGGTGTAGTATTGTTAGTAGTAGTAGCAGTGGTGGTGTAGTAGTGTTAGTAGTAGTAGTAGTGGTGGTGGTGGTGTAGTATTGTTAGTAGTAGTAGCAGTGGTGGTGTAGTAGTGTTAGTAGTAGTAGTAGTGGTAGTGGTGGTGTAGTAGTGTTAGTAGTAGTAGTAGTAGCAGTGGTGGTGTAGTAGTGTTAGCAGTAGTAGTAGGTGGTGTAGTAGTAGTGGTGGTGGTGTTGTAGTGTTAGTAGTAGTAGCAGTGGTGGTGTAGTATTGTTAGTAGTAGTAGCAGTGGTGGTGTAGTAGTGTTAGTAGTAGTAGTGGTGGTGGTGTAGTAGTGTTAGTAGTAGTAGCAGTGGTGGTGTAGTAGTGTTAGTAGTAGTAGCAGTGGTGGTGTAGTAGTGTTAGTAGTAGTAGCAGTGGTGGTGTAGTAGTGTTAGCAGTAGTAGTAGGTGGTGTAGTAGTAGTGGTGGTGGTGTTGTAGTGTTAGTAGTAGTAGTAGTGGTGGTGTAGTATTGTTAGTAGTAGTAGCAGTGGTGGTGTAGTAGTGTTAGTAGTAGTAGTGGTGGTGGTGTAGTAGTGTTAGTAGTAGTAGCAGTGGTGGTGTAGTAGTGTTAGTAGTAGTAGTAGTAGTAGTGGTGGTGGTGTAGTAGTGTTAGTAGTAGTAGCAGTGGTGGTGTAGTAGTGTTAGTAGTAGTAGTAGTGGTGGTGGTGGTGTAGTAGTGTTAGTAGTAGTAGCAGTGGTGGTGTAGTAGTGTTAGTAGTAGTAGTGGTGGTGGTGTAGTAGTGTTAGTAGTAGTAGTGGTGGTGGTGGTGGTGTAGTAGTGTTAGTAGTAGTAGCAGTGATGGTGTAGTAGTGTTAGTAGTAGTAGTGGTGGTGTAATAGCAGTAGAAGCCAAACAAACATTCAAACAAAGCTGGGCTCGTTGCAGCCACGTCTGCTTCTGGTTCAGAGCTGCGTGTCGGACCTGACGGAGGAGCAAACAGCAGCAGATTTTCAGCAGCTGGAGCCTTGAATCAATCGCAGCTCATCATGACAGGCTGCGTGGCGTTGATATTAATGTTGAACACACACCGACTATGAGATGAGGATTTTGATGGTTGGAATTAACAGTCTCCATCAGCAGCTCCGTAAATTACAGTTCAGTAGATTATCAAGATGACCTTTGATGTTTCTATTCCTGTAAGCAGACACACACACAGTGAGGCCCATTAGGAATCAGGTCTGATCGATAGCCAGTAAATTAGAGTGCTACTGATCCGATTAAGTCCCAATTATTTCCTAGCAGCCCATATTTAGGACGCAGCATGAGGAAATATCACACTCTCTCTGTCTTCAGATGAAGAACACACGTTTGTGTCTCTCTGGGTTTAACACCATGTGTCCTTCTGTTTCTTACTCGTGATGGGTTTTCTTACTCTTTCCATCCAGCATCAGGTCAAAGAGCTGAACTCTAACACATTGCGTGCGTGGCGTTCAGGGACCACTCAGAGCGTAGGTCACTTTTGAAGCCAGCTGTTCTGTGCCAGTGACAGAAAAGGTTGATGGTCTACAATAGGACCTTCAGCCATTCAATATTAGTGTTGTTGATGTATGTGAGGATAAACTATGGCAGAGACACCAGTAGCTAGCCCCGCCTCCCTTCCAGGCTGGCTCCGCCCCCTCCCAGCCAGACCATTGCTGGGGAAAGTACAGAGAAAACCAGGAAGCACTAGTTGTATTGTGTGGTCACGGCACTCAATTCACTGAGAGATTCTCAGTAGAGGAATAAATGATCATTTCTCTGCATAGATTGAGTGTCCCTTCCTTCTTAAATATTACTCGACATGTTTTTGGTCAACCGCGATTGAAATTGATTCAGTCTTTCTTTTATGATGCAAGATGGCGCCAGTGTATGCAGTTTCCTGTGTGTTGTTGCCAAACACTTGTGTTTTAGTAAATATTGTCTTTGTCTAAAGCGTTGACTTTCTCCTGGTATATGATCACCAAACACTTGTTATTATCAGGCTGTTTATTGGAAATTCTGGCGAATTCAATTGTCGAACCTCCCTGGCTGCTTCTTCTCATGAATCTGCCAGATTTTTTATATTTAAAATTTTTTTTTTATCCTCACATTTAGATTTTTTTCAAACCCATGCATTCTAAAACAACAGCTGAACTGTGAATAAATGACTTAGACAAGGCGAGCTGAGCGCCAATGGAAAAAAGATAAGCTGAGTGTCCTACGACAGTGTTAAAGAAAGTCAGAGAAAAAAAATTGAAATTAAAATAAAAGAAATATCGTGTTTTACAGACTATATATTTATGAAATATATACAGTAAATGAAAGACGTTTACATCGTGCAGATCCGAATGAAAGCTTGCGTGTTGCATACCCCCTTAGTTTGTGTTGAGAATCTTCAGTGTGCTCTTGCTACTGGTGTTACGTTACAGCTCTTTTTTAATTGAGACACTGAAGTCCAATATTCTTTAGCATGAGAAGCAATGAAAGCAGTCTTAATAAAAAAAACTAGTCTGTGTCTGTGTGTATTATCAAACTACCAAGCTGCCTTTTCAGTCAAAGATTCTGGAAAAGGCAGTTCTGTTACAACTGAACTGAACTCAAACCACTCAACCTTTTCTAGATAATCATGGCAATCTTGAGACTTTCCATTCTGGGCTTTACAGCCTTTCATAGTGTAACAAGCTGTCTATGCTGCCTCCCTGATTGTACAGAACCACTGAGGCGAGCTTGGTCATTTATTTCTTGCTTTTTTGGCCTGCAGGACATGAATAACAATAATTACTGAAGATGTTCCAAAGTCGGCACTGCACAGCTCCTGAATAAATAAATTAAATGCACAAAGTTGCTACAATACAACAAAACAAAAATCTTTTACTATGCTTTTAGATTGTTTTAATGATATTAAAACCCGGTTAGCTTTTAAATTCTTAAATTTAAATGAGAGTAAATCATAAAATATGGTTTGGTGACAAATCTTGGTGTGGACTTCTGGCCAAAATAAAATCTTTTTTTTTTCTCTATCTAATCTTACGGGAACAAGACTGCTTTTATTACAGACTGAGTCATTTGCTTTTGAAGTTTTTATTTTAGTTTTCTAAATTTTATTATATCTTTTTTTAATATATCTTTTTTTTAACTAATTTTATTAATATTATTATTATTTGTAGAAATCTTTTAACTATTATGTGGTCGTTTTTAATGTGCTATATAAATAAAGCAGATTGGATTTGTTACGTTTCCAAGCCTCTCAGATGCCTGGACCCACTAAACTCTGTTACTAAATCCAGTTCAAAATGAGAAAAATCAATTAGACATAAGAGGTTGAAACGTTAGAGACTCAGAACAGATGTGAAAGCTGAACAAACCTTCTCCACCAGAGCTTTGGCCACTCTGCCCAGTTTGGTTCCTTCACCTGGTGCTGAGCAGCGAGTCAGACCAAGCAGGTTACAGAAATGAAATGGATCCACTCTAAATGTGCTTTTCTCCACAGGGCAGAGGCAGAAGCGCTGAGGAAGAGCCGAGGGGAGACACCAGTCCAGCAGAGGCCTGATGGGATTAGTGCGGGGCCCTGGATGGAGAGGTTCAGGTGTAGCGGCTCACCCCTGTAGGTAAAGAGATTAGCAACAATGAAGACAATCTAAGGAAAAGTTCCTCCTCCTGCAGCCGAAGCAAAACTCTCAGCGTTTCTCAAACAAATTCCCAGAAAGGCTTTTTATTGTATCAGAGCTGTGGGCGAGCGGCCGAACAGGTGGCCGCTCGCTCACCCTGTGATCCCAGCATCACAAACCTAATAACACGCTTTTATATTAAAAGCCACATATTCTGATGAATTCTGGTCTTTGTGAACAGCACACGGCACCGCCTCGGAGCAGAGACGCTAACAAACCAGAGCAGAGTTCTAGAGATGGACAGATCCAGAGCACCAGCCAACACGTGAAGCCCTACAGCTACAGACACTATGGCTCCAGTCTGGACCTCAGCACCAGCCCAGAGGCAGTGATGGGCCGTGTGGTTTCTCCACCTTTACTCTTTGATTTGGTTGTCCTCTGGCCAAGCTGGTTTTAAATGTTCTGAATGTTACGTTTGAACATCACGAACCAGGACGATCTGTCAGATGCTTTTCACGTTCCAAGGATCAGAACGCACTGAAGTGTTGAAACTAGTACCCTCGTTAGGTTTGGATTAGGGATGCTTGAGGCTTTATGTGCTAGTTACTCCTTTTAAAATTCATCCAGATTCACCGACATAAATACAGATGAACGGCTTTACCAGCTGCAACAACACAAGAGAATCAATAGTTGAAGCAGTAAATCCCAGGACTCTACCTCCTGAGTACATTCACTCCTGGTGCCTCTGGTGCCCCAGCATCCTGCCACCCCTCCTCCACCACCGTGTGATACTGCAGGTATGGAACACGTGAACAGTTAGAAACTTGTTTGTTGAGTGCAGGAATGAATTGTGGATAATTTCACATCTGGGCTGGAGATGGAAATCATTTAGCATACACGCAGAAACCATTAAACTGAGGCTTGTGGGAGTTTGCTCACAGTTAGCGGCGTACGTGAGGCTGAACAGGCTGGAGGCCTGTGAGAAAAACACACAGCGATTCAAATCAATTTCAAAGCAGAGCCAAAGACATTTCTGTAGCAATGAGCCCGAGGTTCCTGGTTGGAAGAAGAACAAGCAGAGGAGGGGAAATCACAGCCGCAAGAGCAGGAAAAAAAACTTCAGACTCCAACTTGCAAATAAAAAGCAAAGCAATCAATCATGCCGGAGAGCCCTCATTCCTGGCCGCTCCTTCCAGGCAGCAGCAGAATGGAATCGGACAAGACTAGAATATGCAAACTTATTTGTGGATGGCTGGAGGAGGTGGAGGGGCTGATGAGGAGGAGGAGGAGGAGGCAGCGGTGGGCTCTGAAAAGATAAATGGGCTTTCCCGGGGACGACACCGGGCCCGGCTAAAAGTTTACTGTCACAAACACTAATTAATCACCTCAGCCGAGGCTATTAATCATATATTAATGAGAGGGTCACTTTACTTTGGCCCGCCCAGGCCTCCTCTGGGCCCCGTGGCCCCTGGAAGCCTCGCTGGGCAGAAAGCATCCAGGACTCAATTAATAATCGAGGCCATTCCTGCGGTGCGTCTTTCGGTTTCTGGGGACAGAACCGGGCCATTTGCTCCACATGTGGCAACTCATTCTGATGTTCATTCTGTTCTCCTCTCCGAGACACAACAGCTGGAACTTCACCATCAGCACATCAAGACTCTCCAAACAGGCCTGAACTAGGCCTCATGGACTCTCAGACAGAGGTCAGAACGGGTCAGAACGGGTCAGAACCGAAGGAACAAATGAACAGCATGCTCCCAACAACATCAAGCAGTGTGTTGGTTTACTGGCATTACGTCATCTGACTGCGACTCGTCACCACTGACTGCAGGTGGTGGACGCCAGGTATCAGCAGCACGTCCGACTGGGTGTTTCTGGGTTCAGGTCCGATGTGGTGGTTCCTTTACTGCCACCCTGAGACAAACAATCAGCCTGAATGTGGTTTCATGTGTCTGTGTCATGGGCTGATTTAGATGTTGTTGGATTCTAGGCTTCAATGTTCCCTTTCCTCCGTTGGTTTCCTCTCATATTAGATTGAAGGAATAAAATATGTCTCAACTGACAGGCTCAGATTGCGGCCACTGTGGTTCTGTTCACTGTGAGTCTCTGGCAGTGTAACAGGCTCATTATTGGGTCAGTCAGGTAACATGTCACTCTAGACACTGAACAACCACGTGACCACAACCGCTCAGATACCTCAGCATCCCTCACTGAGCTGCATGTCTGGATTCAGGTCCTTCTACCTGAGGACTGGTCCTCATAGACAGAACTCACAGCAGGAAGCACCTGTCAGCTGAGCTACGCCACCACGTCCTCACCACGTCCTGACCCCAGGCCCGTCCCTGGATTATGTCGCCTACACCACACAGCCTGTGTTGTATGTGAGACAGAGCATCCTGGGCGGCTCCGTCTGTGACCTGTGAGCTTCCTCTGCAGAAATGTTTATCACAGGGTGGGCATTAATAAACTGGAGGAGTGCATTAAACGGCGCCGGTGTCCATGCATGCTGATGCTGTATGCAGATCAGCCCTGGGTCAGGCAGCAGTGGCTGCCACGCTGCTGCACACACATACTAATGCACACACATACAGTAGGAAGCCAGGACGGAGGCTGCAGGTCAATAAATGTGCAGGATTCATCCAATCATCTGTTTATGTTCAGAAATGATCGATTGTGGGCAAATCACAGTAATGTTTTGGGTAATACTGTTATAATACACAGGAGTCCACATGGACAAACAGCTGTATAGGAAAGAAGACGTTGAAACCATTCAGCAATGATTTGAGCTGCTTCCTCGTCCGTCACATCCACTGACACCTACGGCCAATTACACTTCACTAATTCCTGAACGATGAACGATGTGGCTGAGGGGTGGGAGGAAGCTTCTACCTGGACCACTCAGAACCTGCCTCCCTGGCTCCAGCAGCCGACCGCGTCTCTCCTCCACAAACTCCTTAGGTGAAAGGCTTTGCACCTGCAGCCCTGCGTCTCAGGAAGATAAAACAAATGGAGCGTGAAGCTGCAGAGTCTAACACAGAGGCCACAGACTGCTGCTCTCAGATGCTCAGTGACTTCACACGCAGAGCTAAAAGTTTCCTCTCTGTCTGTTTCTATGAATCCATGTGTGAGCAATGCTTTGCTTTCTGAGCAGCTATGAGTTTGTGGGCTAAGACCTTGTGTCTGTGTTGACCTTTCAACCTACTGCCAACATGATAAATAACATTTAAGTGTTCTGACTGGACTCCACGTTGGTTCTGAAGGCTGTGGCCGAGCGGTGAGCCAGTCTGTCCTTCAGCTCAGTGCTCAGCACCTTGAGGCGACCAGCTGTGATCCCTGCAGGACGCTGTCAGTCTGATGGACGGGTATCAAAGCTCCATCGGAGACAAGGGATGGTAATGAAGCTCTCAGGCAGCCATCGGAATAATCAGGGCATGTAAAACCACAGGCCCAAACAGGATCCTGTTTCCATCAGTGACCCTCAGACTGTGACACCTATCTGTACTAACGGCCCCGGAGCGGAGGATGACATAATAAACATGCGACCCTGTGGCCAGGTTTGTCACACAGATGTCCGTTAACTGCTCACACACTCTCTAATTGGTTTGCCTCCCTCCTGGTAATGACCCACCAAAAGCAGCGCGAGGCGTGTGGCTGCGAGCTGATGGCTCCTTCACTACATTACCCCCACATCACCTGGGGAGGGTGACACAGATAGATCTCCCTCATGTGCCCCACGGGGACCACGATGGCTTAAAAGCACGGCGGCCATGGGAGACCCATTGACCTGAGGACAGGGGCTGGAAGGAGGAGGGGGGCAGCCGTCCTGTTGTTTACACGCTCAGTCAAACGCCTGCCCTCAGGCGTCGCCGTGTTGTAGCAGCAGAGACACACGTGGAATCTGTCCAGCCAGGTTTGAAGCAGAGCTTTTCCACTGAACTCAGTCTACAGGTCACACTCGACAGAGCAAGGTGTGTTACAATATGATCATGAGTACTGTACCCGAGGATGAGCAGAGTTCTGCTCTGGTTCGGTTCCGTGCGCTGACGGTAACAGTGAGCTATGACTGGCGCTTTGATGACATGCTTAATGAGCGGTCTGGGGGAGCGGCTCGGCGGGTGGCGAGGAGACCTCCCACATCAAACGGCGTCTCTGGCTCCGAGCGGCACCGCGCACGAGAGCTCACGACTGTTCAGTTACTCTGAAAACAGCAGCAGGAGACAGAGTCGCTGTGTTCCTACTTGGGGGTCAAATCATGGAGAGAAAAGAGGGCGGTCGATTCATCTGTCTGATAAAAGCAGTTCATGGTAATTAAAGTTCAGCTCTTTCTTTAAAACATGATTAGATACTGAGCTAAAGGATCCTCAGAGCAGATCATCAGACTGTGGTCACGCTGCAGACATTCAACACGTAGACAGACAGACTGAGTCAGGAAAGTGTTCCTAATAAAGTGGCCACTGAGTGTTGTTCTCATCATAACGTTATGAAATGCTGAGAGTCAGACGTAGTAATGGATGAGCCCCAAACAAAGTGTCAGCGCTGCAGTCGAAGCCTGAGCAAACACTCACATTCACTCTGTGTGTGTGTGTGTGTGTGTGTGTGTGTGTGTGTGTGTGTGTGTGTGTGTGTGTGTGTGTGTGTGTGTGTGTGTGTGTGTGTGTGTGTGTGTGTGTGTGTGTGTCCTGCTCTCAAGTTTACTCAGCTTGGGAGTTACATCTTACAGATGGCAGCTTCACGAGGAGAACGGCCTGAAGTCACGGGGGAAAATATTATTGCAGCGCTGACCTCTGAAAGTTCTGCTGTGGGCCCGACCTCACTGGACGCGGCCGCCGCATCAAAGCTCTGATCCAACTTCAGCTCCGGCCTCAGCGAACAAACACACCGCGGCTCTGACGCCCTGAGTCTTCTCGTGCTTGTGCATCCAAATATCTGTCGGGTCAGAAGCATTTAGTGTCTATTTGTGGAGATGTGTTTTCCCAGCAGACGTCCCTGCGGTATTTGCCTTTACCACGCTCCACAAACTAACATCAAAGTGCGTCGGCTGAGGCAAAAGCTTGGGAAGCGTATTCTGAAGCCAGCGCGGCTTCGCTCTGCTGCGTCAGCTGCAGAAGGAGAAGATGGAGGCAGCTCTGTGGGATCCAGATGTTCTGTCCCTGGTTCTGATGCGGTTCTCCCACCTGACTGAGAGGAGGCTCGTCCGCCGCACTATGAAGGCGACAGACGTGGAAGAGTGTGGGACACGAGCTGTAGTTCACATTTACATCAACGGGGGGCTGTACTTCACTGTACAGTAACAGCCTCTCCCTGTTGTAGCTGATGACTGAACTGGTTCAGGACCTGGAGTCTCCTGTAGCTGGACAGGTCAACCGCTCCAACCATAAAGCCTCACGTCATGTGTGGCTCCAGATTAGCGCGTATTTTATGGATGAGTAAACGGAACCTTACAACTTCATCTGTCTGCATTTACATAGCTCACTCCCCTGTGGGAGATAGCGGTGGAGCGGTGCGAGGCGCCTCCTCTCTCTGGTTCACCAGCAGGCCTCAGTGGTTTTATTTATTCCCCTCTGTCCCATCAGAAGCTGTGTGTAAATCCCATCGCAGCTAATTGTATAAACCAATTAAAGTCAGGGAGACTTATATGATTTTAAGTGTCTGTGTGGAGCTGTTTGCTGCCATTTGTTCAGCATTTAGGCTAATGATATTAAAGTCCATCCATCAAGCAGGTTGGGCGGGGGTGCATGAATGGAAATGAGGCGTGTGTGTGGGGGGAGCAGCTGGTCGGCCATGGATTGACTTAACCTCTGTCACTTTGACGGCCTTTGTGTTTGTGCCCATCCAGAACCAGAGGGGCAGATGTCCAAGCCCACACTTCACCATCGGCTGGTTAAAGGTTGGCTGACGGAGCCTGGGCGCTGAGTAGAGGTAGAGGGTAACAGGTGTTAGGAACAATATCACTGGAGATGGTCTGTAGGACAGCACACGGGGACCGGACCCGTCCAGAGTCCAGACAGTCGGTCCCGCTCAGCGCTGGTCAACCTGTGCTTCCTGTAGTTTCTGCAGGTCAGAAGATCAGCAGTGAATGTTAATCATATATTATACAATAAGCCACTGTTACAGCAGTGTGTGGTACTGGACCCAGACGTGTGACGTGGCCCAGTGGTTTCAGCATTTTGAGATTGTTGCATGTTTTATTGAAAACATTCATCGTTGCAGTAGTGAAGCACTCATCCTGTTCCTTGTTCAGCTTGTTAACATTACTCTGAGAAATGTTGAGGTTACTGGTGTAATAAAGGTAAATACTTGGCTTATATGTGGAAGGGATGGGTTTCCTTCAGCAGTCCCACCATGTGCCACCTTCTTCACTGAACCAAGTCTTTGTAATCAGGTCACATTTCCATCCTTCTCCCCTTTGGCCTCATCATGCCTCCTTCCAAGCAAACCTGCCCCATCTGCCCCTCCGCTGCCCCCCCCCCCCTCCCGGCCTGAAAGGGAATTCAGTCTGCGATGAATGTTAACCAGTCGGAGGATGAGAGAGGGAAAGCTCTGCAGTGTTGTTTTGATCCACTCGGCCAGATCAGCATTTGACTGAGAAGTTTTTAATAGCCCTCTGGAGTTGCTCCATAAATAGCTGGGCTCTGGCCATTATTTGTCCCGTTTCCTTTCTTTTGAGAGCGAGACTATTGTGCGCCTCACTAGCGAGCCAAGGCAATCATTTCACTGCTTTGGGTCATTTGGGGGAGTATGAATGCTCCTGATTTATCATCTAGTCTCCATTAAAATCTATGGGTCAGATTATGGCCCAGCACCTCCTGATCAAACCTCCTTCATTCAGCAATTACTCATTCTGTGTTGCTCTGAAAACAACAGGGATTTACAGACTCCAAAGGTGAACGTGATTCTGGGCAGCGTCTCCACAAGCTAAACGGAGTAATCATACAAAGACGAGGCCTCCCTCATTAATCACATGTCTGTCTTAGTTAATGTGCACCTGAAGTCAAGATTTGGGTTTTAAATAGTGAATAACTAGACCTCTGCATTCAGGGAACTGCTGTATTTCTAACTGCAGCTGTAAATGAACAGAGCACAGGTTGCATCACGCCTGTATTTACATGAAAATAAGTGTGTGAGTGGGACATCCCAGCTGTCAGTGAGTCAGCATGAACTTCCTGTGAACCCCGGTCTACCTGCTGATGAACCCTCTTCCTACACTGGCCTCTAGTTGGGTGGTCCCTGCATTCAGCCACACGCACCGGGACCAGGCGGCAGCCATTGTTTCCAGACACGGAGGCCGAGGCCGTTCATTAAGCAAATTAGCTGCACAGCAGGACATCCCTATGTCCGTCATTCTTACTCTGCATCTTCAGCAGCTCAGAGTCCCTAAATAAACAAGCCTCACATCACAGAAGCTGAACCAGTAAAACCAGCACGAGCCTCACAGGAGAGTGATCCATGGTTTTAATCCACGTCAGACCCGATTGAGGTCCAGATATTTAGAATGAAGAAGCTGCAACCTTTTGGAGATGATCTAAGTCCTCTGCTCCTGAGGAATCAGCATTTTACAAGAGCCTGTGCAGCTGTTGGTGGAGACTTTGATGAGTTACTGTGAGCCGTAAAGGTTCTGATGAATTCACAGCACAGTTACCGCAGTCAAATAAAAGCTTACTATGAAAACATGGTGTAAAACTGCCGCTTTTATTGGAACAAGTGTTACCATTATGTTGTGGGACATTATTATGGCTCTGTGAAAAATGGATGTGCTGATTACACACCGTTAACTGAGCTGCTGTTTGTTCAGGGAACAGGTTGGTTTTGATCGTCCATGTATGAATGATCTGAAGGGAAGCTGCTTACTAAGACCTCTGCTCCATAAACGTCAGGTACGATTCATAACACGTCGACGACCTTACCCAGAATGCACTGGGATGAGAGAGATCAGTTTAAACTAACCAACTATAGTTTATGAACTGTTTCTGCATCTTGGAGTAACTGCAGAAACTAATCTAATAGACATGTGGTATTTAAAATAAGTTAAGATAAAATAAGAAAACCTTTCATGCCGTCGGTGGGGAAATTGCGTCTCAGCCCAATAAAGCAGAATACAGACTGAAAATGTTTCAGTCCTGATCAGGAGCTAACGAGTCATATTTGTCAAATAAAACATCTGCAAAGATTTTGTTGGACAATTGAGTTTTAACTTAAGATATTTTTACAGAATTATTAAACAGTATTATCTGAATGAAGGATGAAATCAGCTGTCTGAGCTCTAAAGGAAGTAACATGTTCGATGTGAGGATCCTCAATAAAATACGCTTATAGCTTCTTATTTTCAGACACATTTCATTTGAGCCTTGTGAGGTTAAGTGGGTGGTTTTCACTTTAATCCTTCACCTAGCTTGATAAATCCTCCTGGTGGTTATTAGGGGCCCCTCAGTAACCAGGTCACTAACAATGTGCTCCGTGCAGCCAAGCACACAAAGCAAATGACAGAGGCCCCTGAGAAATCGTTGCTTCATTTAATTGCATTAATTAAAGTGCTGATGTGTTTGAGCCTTTCACAGGAGGCCGGACTCGCCGGTATCGACACAGCGGGCCGCCAGTGACAAATTACACGGCTGCCATGTTTGATTAATACCTGCTTTTACATACATGTTAGCCCTGAAACATCTGAAATGCAATAATAAAGGAGCACATCACTCACTCCTCAAACAGCCTCTCTCATAAAGTCAAGATGGGAATGAATCATTGTGAGAAAGCTTTTCCAGAGCTGACATCATTCAGCCTGGACACGGCTCTGCTGCAGCAACACCAGCTGTCTGACAGGAGGCATGAGAGCGTTGGCTGTGCCTGCCGAGGGATGAACTTCACTCCAACGCAGGGCATTACACCGCAGGTGGTGGGCTGCTGTGAAGGGTCGGTGGTTCGATTCCCTGCCTTCAGCTCTGTGCTTGGCTGAGCTCCGCTCAGGTAGAAAAGCTAGAGCTGCAGGAATCCTGTTGGCATCTGTAGCGTTAGCTCATCAGTGTGAACCTCAGTGATCAGCCACACGTTCCCTCTCACAAAACAACATGGGACATGTGACATGAGTGTTTGTACCTGACACCTCGTTAAACTGGCAGCCGATGAGGCTGCTTTTAGCTGTTGGACTAATATTATGGTTATACATGACAGCTGCTCATGTCAGCGGACAACTAGCTGCTACGGGGCTGAAAGCACTACAGCAACACAGAGGGAACAGACGTCAGGCATCTGATGTAAATCCATTCACCAACCAAACCATTTATGCTTTAAATACAATTCCAGTCAAAGGCCTATTCAGCAAACAATTAACTGAACAGATAAAATGAATGAGAGCTACAATAAACATAGAAATACTACAGAGAATTATTGCTAAACCACACAAGTGTCTCCAAGTTTTTTACACCAAAATGAACTTTTCATTTTTCGCTTCTGTCACTACCAGTGGCAGCGTTTAAAGGTTTGGAATTTTGACGTTGTGTGAATGTACATATTTAATTTGAAGTACCATCTATGCACAGAAATGGCAGGGGCTCAGAGCTGCTGCAGCACAACCGCAGGCTTCACAACTGCATTTTGAGTAAAGGCGAACAAATTCTAACCTGATGCCTCGGACGACGTGCAAAAATCTGCTGAGAGTGGGAGAAAAAAGACCTGTTGAAAAAGAGGCCTTTTAATTAAGTAGCTAACAAAATACAAATCTCAATAGCTTGGGAAACAATTGTGCAACCCTCATTAAGCTTTCCATCTGGGCAATTACCTTCTTTTTAGCCTCAGGGAGTTATAAATGACTGGCCGGTAATTGAAGCTAGCAGTCGGGAAGAGCCCGAGATGAACTGAATTACACAGTGTCATTAAAATAAATACGTCAAATAATTATCCGATGGAAAATAAATGGACTGAACACGTGTAATTGTTCTCTCGAATTAGTTCCTCCACCACTGAGGCGTCGCTCAACCTCTGCTGCTCGGCGTCCTGTCTGCAGAGGCCACGCACGCCTCCATCAGCGGTTCCTGCTGGAGACGCTGCCGAGCACAAACAGCGCTGCTATAAACCTCCCCTTTGATTGCACCATTCATAAGATTAAGCAGCGCACAATTGACGAAAAGCTCATTTCTTGTTCCAAATATAGCGCTGGGAGCGCGGTCCAGCCATTGTCCCACGCAGCTTTGTCCTCTCTGACAGATTACTTTCTTGATTTGGTAAAAAAGGGAAATCCTTCCTTTTTTACCTTGAACTCTGCAGAGGAGCGTGTGCTTGAAACATTTTCCGCTGAATTGATAGTGACCTGATTTATGGTCCTTTTTGCACCGTATAATTAATTTTATGCATATGACTTCCTTTACAATTACCATGCCAGCCGATTGGAGAAGTTCACTGCTTATATGAAGCCATCAATAATTGCAAATTCATCACTGGGCGGGCTGAACGTGTGCATGAGGAGAGGGAAAGGAGATTGTCTCCTGGACGGAAGATGTTCTGTTAAAGGGCAAACACTTCAGCTTTGACTAAACCCCTTAAAGAAGTGTGCAGAACAAATCTGAAGGACGTTTAGAGACCAGCGAGTTGCTTCCTGCCCTTCAGCCCGTCCAGCGTCCAGCATATCAAAACACAAAGGTTAGTTTCAGTGTTTATACCAGGGCCCTGCCAACACAGTACAGGAGCCTCTACATCGGAGTACTGTCCGACTGAGCCCTGCTGTGATCAGTGCCATCCAGAAACATCGCTGCTTCAGGCTAGAGCATAAACAGGTGTTAAGAGGCCACCTCTGTCTGAATCGCTCTATGAATGTTTTGATGAGGAGCCAGAACATTAAAAAGACCTCTTCATACGATCTACAGCATCCACTCAGTCCTCAATAATAGACGTAAGTGATTCTACCCTGACAGCTTTAACTCAATCACTGAGGAACTAGAAGCAAGTAGAAGTAATGGTGCACACTGTTCCTAATAATGTGAGCTGAAGAATGAAGAAGATTCCAGTGCAGCTTCGTAGACGCTGCTTCTTAGGGGTGACATCCACCGACTGCAGCCGACAGAAAGGAAGGACGGGTGGAGGTCAGGGTGTCAAGCTGAGAGCAGACGGACAGGTGACACTGATGTGTTTGAGCGTTTCCTCTCAGATGTCACTCAGGGGTGGCTCGGCCCGTGATTGGATGTGAAGGGTGGCAGCTGTGCTGGTGTCTGGGACCGGGTCAGGTCCAATCCCATGTTTGTTTTACTAAGTGAGTGGCGACTGCAGAGAGGTCAGGGATAATGAAGAGACACACAGCTGAGGCAACTACTGAGACACACATTTACATTTAATTTACTTTAAACTAATGAATCCCACTTACTTGCTGCTCCTGGACCTGTGGGCAGGATCTGGGCCCACAACATCTGTAATCACAGCGTTGTTTCCTGACATCATTGTATTTAGTCCAGAACTACAACCTTTTCAAACTCCTCTCAACAGGACATCACGTCAAACAGCATGCGTGACGCAAGATCGGTCCTGCCGCAGGAGACACGCCAGGACCGATCCGATCACGTAGCCGACGCTACGGGAGGAGAATAAATGCACACGTATGGTGGGAAGGTTTCAGGTGGATGTTGAACCACCTGCACCTCAGGATTGTTCCCACGCGTGATGACAGCCCCCAGCAGGTGGCGTCCTAGGCGACCGCCTCCGTGATGATGACACGCAGACGCTCTCGGTCTACGCACCTCAGGTAACGTTTCCTCTGGGGACCTTTGGCGTGACATCGTCTGACACCTGAACTAGGCCGTGCTGCTGCAGCCGTCACCCAGGACCCGGCATCATCAGGAGGAGGAGAGGCTCTGTGAGATGCCCGACGTGTGTCCTCAGCTCTAGCTGTCAGTGCTGGTCAGCTGGAGGTCAGAGTTTTAGGTCGCTACCCAACAGGTTGGATGCTGAAGAAGTTGGACTCAGGGATGTGCAAACGTATCGTAATACGTAAAACATTACAACTACTGAAATTCTTTAGTCCAGTAAATGCAGCAGATGTGAAAGTAGCTCAGTCTGAACCATTAGTGTACTGGGTTTGGGTCTGATCATCTGTCGGTTATGGAGGGACAGAACAATGTGTGCGAGCTGGGCTGGAGCTGCTGCTGAGCAGGAACTGAAGCAACAACCAGAGCCGGAGCCATAGAGGCATCTCACAGGCCACCACTCCAACAGATGGTCTGAGCAAAACAGCTCATCTGGACCCGACAAAGAGCCACCAATGATTTAATAATCATTTCTTATTCAGTCATTATTTATACGGGCAAATAATCAACTGACACACGATATTTCATGTGTGCAAGGTTTTGGTGTCAACAGAAGACGGCTTCAGAGGCTTTCCACTCCTGGGGAGAGGCCACCTCTCTCCACATTATCATGCTGATTATGAGCTGTTTTTATGACACACCTCCTTCAATTAAATGGGTGTTAATGAACGTGTCCCTCGACAGGTGTTTTTGTTGTCGCTGGAATTACGGCGCTCTGATTTACATGGCAGACTAATTTGGTGGAGAGGCGGAAATAAAGGAGGTCAGGCCTCTGCGTTGAGCTGCGCTGTGTAAAGTCCTGATCCAGGCTAAACGCGCCATGGGCCCCATGTGGAGGTGAGGAGCTCAGCAGCCACAGCTGAACGCAGCGCGTGGCCGAGGTGCAGGTTAATTAATGAAGTGATTTGGGCTCAAGGAGGAAGGCGCCGGGCTTCCTGCAGGCCCTGGGCAGTGGGTCACAACATCGACAGATGCCCTATTGCAATGTTAATGATAGCGAGGCCCGGGTCTCATAATCACATTCAAAGCTTTTTCTATCAGATCACAATCAGCGGCACACGCCGCTGAAGGCTTCGCTGCTTTACAGCATATGTGCCACACACACCTACACTGTTTGAAGTGGAGTCACTGAGTCCCCTCTGGGGCCCGAGCACCAATCAATGTGATCCGATAAGATCAGCTGTGCTTGGCTGGCGGTGGCAGCACGCGCCACATGCTCACCAGGGATCCATCACTAGTGCTACCCCGCCTGCAGGACTCTCCCTTCACAGTCAGATACACTGGAACAACCGTCCACAGTTGTGTTCTTCTGGTACCTATTCAGGACTGTCAGAGAGAGGGTTTACATGAGGAAGATGTAGTATGAAAGAGGTGTAGTATGAGGAAGAGTGGTGTAGTATGAGGGAGGAGGAAGTAGCATGAGGAAGGTCTAGTATGAAGGCGATATAGTATAAAGAAGGTGTAATATGAGGGTGTTGTGGTATAAAGGAGGTGTAGTATGAGGGAGGTGTAGTATAAAGGTGGTGTAGTATTAGGGAGGTGTAGTATAAAGGTGGTGTAGTATAAAGGTGGTGTAGTATGAGGGTGGTGTAGTATAAAGGTGGTGTAGTATGAGGGTGGTGCAGTATAAATGAGGTGTAGTATGAGGGTGGTGTGGTATGAGGGTGGTGTGGTATAAATGAGGTGTAGTATGAGAGAGGTGTAGTATAAAGGATGTGTAGTATGAGTGTGGTGTAGTATTAGGGAGGTGTCATATGAGGGAGGGGCAGTATGAGGGTGGTGTAGTATAAAGGAGGTGTAGTATTAAGAAAGTGTAGTATAAAGGATGTGTAGTATGAGTGTGGTGTAGTCTTAGGTGTAGTATAAACGTGGTGTAGTATGAGCATGGTGTAGTATAAAGGAAGTGTAGTATGAGGGTGGTGTCGTATGAGGGTGGTATACTATGAGAATGGTGTAGTATGAGGGATATATAGTATAAAAGAGGTGTCATACGAGGGTGTTGGAGAATAAAGGAAGTGCTGTATAAGGGTGGTGTAGTATAAAGGAAGTGTAGTATAAGGGACGTGGAGTATGAGGGTGGTGCAGTATAAAGTAGGTGTCATATGAGGGTGGTGTAGTATAAAGGAAGTGTAGTATGAGGGTGGTGTAGTATGAGGGTGGTGTAGCATAAAGGAAGTGTAGTATGAGGGAGGTGTAGTATAAAGAAGGTGTAGTATAGGGGTGGTGTAGTATAGAGGAAGTGTAGTATGAGGGTGGTGTCGTATGAGAATGGTGTAGTATGAGTGATATATAGTATAAAAGAGGTGTCATATGAGGTTGGTGTACTATAAAGGAAGTGTAGTATGAGGGTGGTGTAGTATAAAGGAAGTGTAGTGTGAGGGAGGTGTAGTATAAAGGAGGGGTAGTATGAGGGTGTTGTAGTATAAAGGAAGTGTAGTATGAGGGTGTTGTAGTATGAGGGTGGTGTAGTATAAAGGAAGTGTAGTATGAGGGTGTTGTAGTATGAGGGTGGTGCAGTATAAAGGAAGTGTAGTATGAGGGAGGTGTAGTATAAAGGAAGTGTAGTATGAGGGTGGTGTAGTATTAGAGAGGTGTCATGTGTCAGGGAGGTGTCAGGGAGGGGCAGTATGAGGGAGGTGTAGTATAAAGGAGGTGTAGTATGAGGGTGGTGTAGTATGAGGGTGGTGTCGTATAAACGCAGTGTAGTATAAAGGAGGTGTAGTATAAAGGAGGTGTAGTATTAGGGAGGTATAGTATAAAGGTGGTGTAGTATGAGGGTGGTTTCGTATAAACGCAGTGTAGTATGAGGGAGTTGTAGTATAAAGGAGGTGTAGTATAAAGGAGGTGTAGTATTAGGGAGGTGTAGTATAAAGGTGGTGTAGTATGAGGGTGGTTTCGTATAAACGCAGTGTAGTATGAGGGAGTTGTAGTATAAAGGAGGTGTAGTATAAAGGAGGTGTGGTATAAAGGAGGTGTAGTATGAGTGTGGTGTAGTATTAGGGAGGTGTAGTACAAATGAGGTATAGTATGAGGGTGATGTAGTATAAAGGATGTGTAGTATGAGTGTGGTGTAGTATTAGGGAGGTGTCATATGAGGGAGGGGCAGTATGAGGGTGTTGTAGTATGAGGGTGGTGTCGTGTGAGGGTGGTGTCGTGTGAGGTGTGATTCGATGCAAAGCAGATCTGAGGAGTCAGAAATGTACGAAATGTGTTTGTGTGAGCAGATGTCGCTTCCACATTCGCTCCCTCGTCCCAAACATTAAATCTCACCTGATTAATCCCAACTTAATTAAATCCATGAGCCAGACAATGAGCAGCCAATGAGCTATGTAATCATTCACACAGTGAATGAAAGGAAGTCAGGGCTCCTGTGTTCCTCCTGTGACAGAGATGGAGAGGATGGAGCAGGGGTCCCACAAGCTCAGCTGGAGAGGAGGACCAGGAGGGAGGAGTCAGCCTCCACCCAAACCAGACCAGCTCCTCCGGCCTCACTGAGTCCAGCACAGCAGGACTCGGACCTGTTGGAGGACAGGCGCCATCAGTGTCCAGGAAGCAGGTGCTGGACGCCACTGCAGCAAACAGGATTATGTGGACAGCATTTCCTCCTAATGAGATTCTGAATCTCAGAAATAAATTGTCTTTTAGCGCAGACAGCCACTCGGAGCATAATTAGTGGCACAAAGACATTAGCTGCAGATGAGCCGGTCTGAAGGGCTGTGGGTCTGTCGACCTTGTGGAGGTTTTGTTTCACCTGCACAGCTGGTACCTGAAGAAGCCTGATAAGATGAGGTCGCCTTCACTGACCTCCAGGAATTTTAGCTTCCATCAGTACTTCTCTTTGCTGCTCCTGAACACAATGCCGGCGCCGGTTCCACTTCCTTTGGGGCTGCAGATGTGGGCATCTGAATGTCAGCTTCTGTAGAGCTCAAATTAACCCCCGATGCTCTTTTTTCACTAGACGTCCACAATCTGGATTCCTGCTCAATTCATCATTAGTCGGCCACGCACACACCCTGAACATACACTGAGCACACGCCCGGCTCACACCTCTCCTCCTCTCCGAACCATTCATCACGGCCCGGCCGCTGACAGTGACGGATGGGTCGGCCCGCCACCGGCACTCTCCCGGCCCGAGACTCATGCGCTGCGGTGGCGGACTGACAGCAGGAGCAACGTGTCAAGAGGCGCAGGGACTGTGGCCATTAATAACCTCCGTCACACCGTGGGTCCACAGGAGACGTCGCAGCGTCAGTCATGGGCGCACGATCCTTAATCAAGTGCAGTGGATGATGGGTAATGCTGGGAAGGACCGGACCGCGGCCTGAGCACATACTGTACAGGTCAGAGACTCCCCGACGCAAACGGACGAGGCCTGAAGGCCGCTCTGACCAGGATGTTCACCTCTAATTGACTTTCACCTTGCTCTGAGCTCATGTATGCAAAGCAGGGGAAACGCAACTGTCCCTGAGTAAGCCGTTTATTCCCATGCAGTCTTTAAGAGCCCATGATCCTTTAATCCAATTCTACACAGCAATCAAAGATCCGTGAATCAGGCCCATTATGAGCGGACCCGCGGCCGGGCCGGGCCTTCTGCATGTCATTATTGGGGGCTGTGCCCCAACAAAGCTGCTTTTAATGAGATTCCACAGGAGGCCGTCCCACCGAGCATCTCGGCTGAATCGCTTCAAAATAACTCATTCCTGGAGACAATCACTGGCTAAAGAGCAGAGAAAAGGTTTGTCCTGCTGAAAACTTGCCTGAGTTTCAACCTTCACAGGCAACAGAGGCCCAACGCAGGAATATCATTATCCGCGTGGGGATGTGTGTGTGTGGGGGGGGGGGGTGATTAAGTCAAACGTCCTCTGTGTCCCCAGACTCTCAGATGCAGATTTGTCGGACGGCAGCAGAGGCTGCACAGAATCCGTCATCCTGAGGGCTAATAACGCACAACAAATACCACATTCAATTACTGCTTTAAACTGAGAGCCAGTGACACAATTCCATTTCTATTTGTCTCTTTTGAGCACGAGGCTCGTTCACGAGTCAGAGCCGGGGGGCTGCTGGGTCGGAGCCACACGCCCTCCATCAGCTCTGCTCCAGTGCAGCTCCCACTGACAGAGCGTCGCGGTTTACAATGGGTTAAACATAAGCCCAGCAGCTCACGCCAGAACGGGCCTGGACCCAGAACTGCTGCTTCTGCTCTCATCTCCAACTGCAGCTGTTGATGCAGTTGATGAGTCCCTCTGTGCTCACGAGCTCAGACCCATGGAAGCAACAGATGGGAGCGTTTCCTCCTCGTCCTCACGCTCACACCGCGGTTGGACAGCGAGCGCAAACGTGGACACGCCCCTGAAATGGACTCAGCGCTACACGGTTACACGGTGAGGAAGAAAGGCACCATCAGACCACCTGTCAGAGCCGCCGCCACCGGACCTGTGGGCGTCGCGCTCCTTAACTAAAGCCCCTTCAGACTTTCTTTAACTAAACTCTCCCATCTGTTCAGAGGCTATTGTCTGTTAAGTAATGCAGCTGCAGAGCTGCAGCCCCTCATTCATCACACAGAGAAAAAGCCTCCTTCAGCCTCCTCCTCCTCCTGCTGTTATTTAAATACTGTTAAAAACCACTGATTTATTCATTGGCTTTACACGCAGACATAAACACTCCCTCCAGAGCCACTGCCCACGCTCCACACTCATCCTTTCCGCCCACCCAGACCTCCCAGCATCCAGCTGTCACTCAGCTCACTGGGAGCAGGCTCTGCCTCCGATCAGCAGGGTCTGGGGAGCTGAGGGCCGATCCGGCTCAGGTCGGACCGGTGCCGTCAGCTTGATCCTTGCTGACGCTGCGTTCGCTGGCGGCTCGTCTCTGCCGCTGCTGCAGGACACTAGACAGAGACCGGCGCTTAACACCCGTCTGAGGACACACGGCCTCTTTTATAAGAGGATTTAAGTGATGAGTTAGCGTCACGGCCCGTGAAGCTGTCAGCCGCGGAGCCGCAGCTCAGCCGAGGTCACGCCCCAAATCCGCGGTGGGAATCGGTGGTCAGAGTGGGCGGGACGGGGGGGTCCCCAGCCCACCCACAGCCCTTTAAGTCCAGGCTGATTGTTGTCCTGCGGCTCCTCCTCGCCCTCACCCTCCAGGGCCCAACACTTTTACAAGCCCCCCTGAAGGTCACTAATAAAGGCTGAAGCTGCAGAATGGTCCCGGTGCTGCTGTAGTAAAACGGGCCATTCACCCCCGGGGGAGGGGGTTCCTGGAGGAGCTCCAACTGAACTTGAGCATGTGACGGTGCTTCAGAGGCGTATTGCGGATGATCCGCTAAAGAGGCAGATCAAGCAGGTTCTGATTTTTATATGTTTGATACGAACGAGGCGCCGTCTCTTTCACTGCTCCTTGTGTCGGCTCTTCTCTATCTGCTCAGCCTTAACCCGTGGAGGCCTGGCTCTGTGTTCCTCCCTGTGTCCTGGTGCTGCTCAGTGGGATCTGTCGGGTTCTCTACAGAACCCAACAGATGATTATACTGTAACATAAATGACAAAAGCTGCTCAGATTTTAAATGTTGACGTATGATTTTCAATGGGCTGCGTCACCTGACTTCCTGTTGAAGTCATCGTGTGATGGTTTAACTTTTAAACTGCAGGGAATCTGTTCATTTCTTTAATTGGGGGTTTGGTCTCTGAGGTAAACGTCTCTTTAATTCATCAGTAATATCTTTGTAATTAGTGACTATTAGGCTGAGGACAACTTTCAGGTGGCTTATCAAAAGCAAATTAAACCTTATCAACAGACTAATGTGGGTTTGATGGTGCTGCGTTCAGAGTCTTAACTAATGATGCCGCCGGGCGCTCAGGCTGAATGGCCCCATTAAATCAGCCTGCCCAACTTAATGTTAGGAGGTGTTAACAGATTGATTCTCTTAATCTGTTCAACTACATCAACAGTCGGCGGGGGGTCGGCCGGCACCACCGTGTGTATGTGTGTTAACCAATTTCACAGCCCATAGTCACGCACAGTTAAACCCTGCAGCCGCCCGGTTCGGGGCCGGCCCTGCTGAGCAGAGGGACGAACGGCAATCTCCAAGTTCATTCTGCGTGATTAAACCCGAGCACGGACTTTTCTTCCCGGCTAATTATGTGGAAATTACAAAGACAATAAAGCATCTGGTAGTCATTCTTCCTCTTTTACACTTGCCTCAGTGTTGTGACAGGCTGATGCATTGTGGGTGAGCGGGGGCTCCCTGCGCCGGGGAGCCGAGGTCAGCGCAGAGCAAATAGATGAATTTATAACTGTGCCTTTTCACGGCCGAGAAGCCGGATCATTGTGCTTCGTCGGTTCCACCCCAGAGACCACCACTTATTGTGGGTCAGGCCCGCCTTACCAACACCCCCATCCAGAATGTGTCAGGCACAAAGACGGGCCCCTCCCGCCACCTCCCTCCACCTCCCTCCACCTCCCAGATTTGGCAGGCCACCCTGGTAAAGAGCTGCGCTTTCTAATTCCTGTCTGCTTCCATGAATTCAGTCACAATGAGCAGGAAGTCACGTGGATCCTGCGTTTCCTGATCCTCAGTACAATAACACGAGCTGTAATCAGGTTCACCCGGTAAACAATGTAAAAGCAGGCTTAATCAGACTTTCTCATGAAAGTGTCTCAATTTTTCAGTCAAAGCTGAGTGGGGTTTACCGGTTTAATAATGATTGGAACACAAGCATGGGAGGATTTAGCAGCTGTGGAGTCTCTGGAAGCCCCTGGAACCACATTGAAGCAGTATATTTCTCTGGACGTCGAGGCCTTGCTTTATCAGGAACAGTGAGTCCGTGAGGTGGATGTGTAGTGACTCACGGCTGTGTATTATTATTTTCTGTATAATCACATAATTGATGAAGGTTTCGTACGCTTCCCTTTGACGTTTCCTTTCCCACCTCTTCTCCATCCTTCTCCTCCACCTGATGTCCGGCATGTTTCCTCCACGATGTGCCTTAATTAAATGTGCACTTCATTAATGTAAATTGGGGGGCTTTAATTCCCTTGTTGAAATTCTGAAGAAAGTGCAGTGGCCTCGTGAAATGCTCCAGCATCATTGCAAATTAGATTAGGGACCAAGAAAGGCAGTAAAATTAGAATGATAATGGTTGATATGGCTCCCTGACAGGCATGACTATTCAAGGATCAATGGGATGTTGAATGCTTTGGCGGAGCCCACTTCTCCGAGGCCGAGGGACAAACGTCAGCCTACAGATGTGCCTTTTGGAAGCACTTGAAATTAGTTTAATTTGGTAAATGGTAGGGATTTAGAAGCTTTTAGCCCAACTGTAACAAGACAAGAATACATTGAAATGTTTTGCTGATCTGTTATTAGCATAAAACGGGGTTGGGCCCATTTGCATTCCCAACAAGTCCCTTTTAGCTCCGTCAGAGGCTTCTTCCTCCTCTATGAGATTACATTTGCATTCGCTCAGAATGAACACGGCTTTTTAACCCACTGTAATCCTTTTAAAGCGAGGGGATTTCTTGATTTTATTCCCACTAATCTAATCAGAGACACCAATTACGAGGTAATTTTGATTAAAGCCCAATAACTCTAACGAGAATAAGAACGTTCTGGCCCTGATAAGACCCGTGTTTTTGGTGGCTGTCGGGTTTGGACCAAATTATCATCTCTGACAAGTTCAAAAGCTAAAATATGTGAATGTCACCATCACATACTTAAAATAACACAGTGTGAGGAGCAGACCATGATGAAGCAGCTTAAACAGACCATGTCCTTTGTTTCGCCTGCAGGAGTGTGACATCCCTGACCCAGCGGTCCCGACCCGGTTCAGTCCTGACCGCAGCTCTATCTCAGGATGGAGAAGGATGAGGAAGTGACTTTTTAATCCTGTAAGGGCTCAGGACTAAAGCTAGTCAGTAGAAACAAAACAGAGACACAAAAAGCTTGACCACTTCAAAACCTACATGAATAAAAACAGAAGCTGAAGGTTTCCTTTAATGTAATTATTAATTATTACACTTTGTTGCTCTGAAATCACTCACTTCCCTCCCCAGAGTATTTAGTGTAAAACCAGAAGTTTCCTAAGGCAACAGCGGATCAAGCCAATCCTGGGTCAGTGGTGATGTTCGTTTTGAGAGCTGAGGGGGTCATGGCAAAGTGGCAACTGGCAGCCCTCTAATTAATCAGCTTCTCGTGTAATTAAGGGGTCCATCAACCAGCCAGGCAACAGCGTTCAGGCCCTGGAGCCTCGGAGGCCTCAGGTAATCAACCAGCAGGAGTAACAGCATCACCCACCTACAGGTCATGTGCTGGAGCGGAGCGGAGCGGAGCGGAGCGCACGGCGGCCTCCGCTCTCCTGCTGCATCGGTTAGCAGCGATAACCTTCACGGGGCTTAAGGTGAGTCTCAAAGCATTTGCTTGAACAAACGGGTTCCACTAGCACATCGCTTTCTACATTTCTGGCTCTGTGTGGTTTATTTTGTTTCCTATAGTTTTCTCATTTGTTTAGTTGCTGTATCTTAGATGTTAAAGTCAGACTCTCCCCCAGGTCAAAGTTAAGTGACCTTTGACCTATCTAGGAATGAAACCAAATGAATTTCTCCTTCTGGTGATCAATAGCCAATAGCACGTTTTGGTTGATCTGATCTCTACACATAGTTTTCCACTCACTGCCTCCTTTACTTTTGTGCCGCTCTGTAACCTTGAGAGCTCTCTTTGCTAAAAGCTGAGCACCCAACGTTGCCTAAATGCAGCCGTTCTTGGGTGGATCCGCAGCCGTGGATCAATGGAAAAAAGTGGAATTAGTCATTCTAAATCATGCAGCTGTGGTCGAAGAGAGCTCCTCCAAAAATCATTAAACAATCATGTATTCCCATTGATTTATTCTAAATACCTGAGGAGAGAGCAGATTAAAGCAGGGGAAGAGGCGGCTAATGCAGATGAAGCAGCTGAAGGATGGGGGGTCCTCTGGGAACGCTTTTGTCCTAATCAGAAGGAAACAATACTGCTGCAATTACCAGCCTAAGCAGGTCTATTAAGGCTCCTTCACTTGACATATTTATGTATTTCAGATACTGCAGGTCACATTAAATGGAGTTTAATCAGGCACATTTCTGCAGTAAACCGGGAATACAACACAAACAAGGTGAACGGCATCAGCCCCCATCTGTTTATTACAGGCCTGACAAAAAAGCTGCAAACAAGCATTTTCAGGTGTTGACTATTCTCAGTATCTCATAGCTTCACATGAGGCACAGTTCAAATCCTGAAACAAGGCTTTAATTTTTAATTTAAAAAATCACCAAAGCAATTAATGGACTGCCCAGTAATCAATATCTACTGCTCAGCTAACTGTTGCAGTTCTAATTCACGGGGAGACGTGAAGCTTTGCTGAGAAGTCCCTCAGCCCTCAGGACAGGCTGCAGGCGTAGTCGCTCAGCCCAGATGACGACCCACAGCTCCTTTCAGGACCAGAGGCTCACTGAGCTGACTGGAAGGTCATGGGCGCCGGTTCCTGGTTGTCAAGCAGATCTTGTAGTGGTGGACAATGACGTTTATCCTTTCTACTGATGTTAAATATGCACCAGCCTCTACTACTGTTATAATGTATGTAGCTACGCTGCCTTCCTCCGTGTCTGTGAGCAAGCTGACCCCTGAGATCTATCGTCAGACCCACTGGGGGGCCCTGACCCTTAGGTTGTGAACCACTGCATTTGACAAACAGCAGCTTGCAGAGATTATCACCTAAACCACTGAATGGATTCATGACACAGCCTATATAGATATTATTTGAGTAATTCATTTGTACAAGACCATTGTCTCATAAAACAGAAAACTTAAGTTTCCATCCGGAGGCATGAATATGAAGGGAAGCCAAATATCCCACTGATTTAAATGAGTCTCACAACTGCTTCCTAATGAGACTTTAAAGCCTTGTAACTTATTCCCTGAGAGAAAATATTAATCAGAGCAGATTAAGCGCTCGGCACATTTGCTTAATGTGTCTGTGGAGATGGTAACAGAGCATATTTTAAATTACACATCTATAACAAAGCTTGTACGTCTCAGCTGAAGTGGAACGGCCTGAGTGTCTGAGAGCTTTGCCCAAATCCTCCAGCAGAAATAATGAGCGGCGCCAAAAGGCACGCACAACACTCGGGAGGATTTGGAGAGATTAAACAGACTCTGATTTAAGTGTTGACGAGTAAAGAAATATTGTTTTCACCAGTCAAACACAGCTCGTTGTTTGGCTGTGGTCACTGTAAAGCACACGGAGCTGGATGTCGGCTGTGGACAGCAGCTCCGTTCCTCAGCTGTAACAAAGCTGTAAGGAGCCGATGCTGCTGTTTAAACAGCCCCCAGTCACGTTGAGCAGCTCAGCACAGGGACGATCATTATAAAGACAGTCAGTTAGTCAAACACATCTGAAGATCACTGTCACAAGGTCACTGGCTCAAAACTCAAACGAGACTGATCTGACATCAGTTACTGACACAGGGTATTTCAGTGGTGGCAGGTACAGTAGCTACAGGCTGCAGCTCAGATCTGTTCTGGCCTCATTCTAGTTATATTCAAGAACCAAACCACAGGAGAAGGACCCTCAATGACACAATGCTGCCATTCTGCCTTATAAAGGATTTTATTTAGTCTGTGCCCAGTTGCATCATGGGAAAGTTAGGACAACTCAGGAGAACATCACCTTTAGAACCCTTGTTACTATGTGTTATGTAATTGGCTGATTACTGACCTCAGCCCCTTCTCAGTCTAAAAAAAAACCTAAAAGTTAATTCAAATTGAGATCTCAAATAAAACTTCACTCCTCAACTGTGAACATCATCTTCATACAGATGGTCGACTGGAAGCAGCATCATGTAGCAGTCGATATTCCTTCAGCACAAACACAGAAAATGAAAGCGCCTTTAAAGGCTGAGGTGTCTGTTCTGCCACAGCAATCTGCATCCAACGCAGGATTGACTGCTCCAGCAGCTTTAGTATGTGGGGAATCAATGAGGGTAGGGGTTGGGATGTAATGATTAACTCTATATGGGGGTTCCTTAGGCTGCCTGGAGGAGGCCAGGAAGACAAGAGATCCATACCTGCACATTAGTCACCACTTAACACGTCGCTGTGGCACAGCACGCTGCAGACATCTGGGCAGGAGCGAAGCTCAACCCGAAAGCTAATAATTCATACATTCAATCCTAAGAAACCGGGCCAATGAGAGTTGAAAGAACAGTGCTTAAGTTTAGAAGCGTAACTGTGACTGAGCAGCTCCACCTTTACAGAGGCTCACAAACTGCTCAGTTTGTGAGCAGGGACATACGTAAGTGTGATGCACTGATAGAGGGGAGGAGGGTAACAATAACAGCAACAGCAGCACAGCACCTTCAAATGTCGAACGTAGTGACGCTAGAACCCGATAGCAGCGTCCTATCGCTCGATGAACGGCCCCAGAACCGTGCACATGATGTAACGCCGGTATTTAGATGTTACATATCCACCTGCCTGGTGTCAGCTCGGCAGCATTAATGCCACTCTCGTGGCCTCGTGTTGACAAAAGCTAACTGATGACAGCGCAGCAGACGCAGCGGTCGGCCATGTTGGAGGAAAAAACACTGTTGACCCTGCTCAGATTGGATTTACCGCAAGGCTGGATCCAAGCACCGCTAGACATGATGGATTATTGTAATGGCCACCTCAATGGCCTCTTTATCATGTTTAAATGGCAATACATTTTATCTGAGGGGGGATTTCACAGCGTGGGGCTGCGGAGGCAAATGATGTGTTTGAGGTGTAAATAAAAAAGTGTCACCGGTTCACTTTGTGCTGACGAGCTGCAGGAGGACGCGCTCGACTCCACCACACTGTCTGCCACTCAGCTCCCTGCAGGTTATGACTATTGATCCTCGTTCATCATGTGTATTAATCAGCAGCCATTAAAAGCCATTATTACAGGGGCCAGGCTCCGATTACACTCTGCTGGCATTTTCTGACTAGCCGATCTTTAAGGCTGCGTCCAGAATAATTAGGTTTGGTTTATTGACAACATGAGAATAGATTTATAAAATACAACATGTGTCACACTGCATTAGGAACAAAGGCATTTGAGCAGATGGAAAAATGAAACAGGAGCCAAAGAACCATGAACGAGGGATGGAATCTTATACTGATAGAATCAGGTATGAGAGGATAAAGGAGAAAAGGCCTGTTCAGACACAGTCTTCAGCTCAGCCACACAGCATCCACAGCAGCAGGAAGTGGCGAAGGTAACTTACAGCTGGTGCCGATCCTAGGAGGCATTTCTAGAGACATCCGTCGGTCAGTGGCAGCAGCGTTGTCCTAGACCTGCTCCCGCCTGTGGCAGACGTCCCAAAAACCGCCACGTATTTACCATGCGACAGGAAATGTTAAACTGGAGCTGAAGGGGACTCATATGACCAGGGCTCATCATTCATTCAGACTCCAGATAAAACTGCTGAGAACCTCTGCAGGTGTGGATGATAAAGATGCCGACAGGGGCTCAGCCTCCAGCTGCTCTATCTGCTGCCACTTCTCAGCAACCAGTGATTAAGTGTGCGACTCTTTAAACTCTCAGGCCAATCATTACATGCTTATCGTCAGCAGCTCATGTGGGACGCTCGGTTCCCATGAAGAAAGTGGTTTAGACTAAAGAACCAAACTGGCACCAAGGTGTTTATTTCATTCTTACGCTCAACATTTCTTTCTTTCAGGATTTGCTCGAGGAACGAGGAGATGTTCTGCAGGATGACAGGACGCAGCAGTGAGCAGGACAGGTTCATCTGCTCCCACGCTGGTGCAAACGCTCTATAACAGAATGTAAATGAAGTAGCCTGTGCCAACAAACCAGTACTTTCTCACTATCATGAATAAATATTGGTGGTTCTCAGCGTGCCAGCCTGCTTGTTCTCCCACAAAGCCTGTGTGTGGCAGCACATTCCTCGCTCTCTGTTGCTACACCCAGCTTCTTGTTGCTGGAAACACGGAGAAGGGGAAGAGCCTGTTGGACAGTAAACACTCGGTCATTAACCTGTGACCCACCACACAGCAGGGGGGCTGCGCCAGGAGGAGGGTCCCTGGAGTCGCACGGAGGCACCAGGAGAAGATAGACTCATCAAACGGGCTTCACTCTGACTGACAGCGAAGCCGTAAAAGTCCTCAGGAGACGCTGGTCAGTGAAGGCAACGCGGGAAATGAGATGCACCTACGGAGACGTTAGCAGAGTTTAAGGCCATTCAGAGGGGGACTGTGTTGTTTTAAGCACGGTTTATAGCAGTGATGACACTAAAGAACTAAAACATGATTTAATAGGACTCCAACCATCATCGGAGCCGTGATGGAATAAAAGCTGCTCGTATGGTGATGAACACGCTTGTAGCATCCACGCTGAGGTACACATGGTCACAGCTGCTTCCTCCCATGTGCAGGTGCTGGTTCGGTGTCTGCCGCGTTTAGGCTAAGTGTGATTGGAGGCAGGCGTGTGCAGGTGCGATGCAGACGCCTGGAGCAGCTGTCTCTGGTGACGGCGCCCGCAGCCTAAACGCTTCCTCTGTCCGATCCCCAGATGAGAAGGCGCACGGACAGGCTCTACATGCTGCTCCACTCCTACTCAGCGGCAGCCGGCTGATAAACAAAACAGCAAATATCCAGTGCCTGTGGGACGGCCACTTTTCACCTGCCACTCCTCATGAAGACGCCGCCGTCAGTCAGCGCTGAGCCGCCGCGCCACGTCTCCCCACAGCACTTCATCCAAATCAGCAGCATTATGGGAACAGTAGTCATTATTTAGAACATGATTAAATGTTTCCGTGTCTATTGACTGGAGCCTCAGTGATTTATGCATTTGTTTAGTCAATAGTGTAGTTGAAATGATGTCATTAATTATGTATGGAGGCTCCCAGGGCTGCGCCCCCCCCCTCCTGCCCTCCTCCCCCTCCTCTGTTACCATCCTGACAGATGTGACAGCAGGAATCAGAGTTTAGGGAATTCATGGTCTCCAGCTCCGTCTTTTTGCTCTTTACAGTCTCTCCTCCTCCACCGTCTCCTCTGCTGCCTCTCACTTGATGAACTTTAGGTCCTTCACTTGGTGCCAGAGCAGCTTTCTCCATCAACCAGATTTCACAGAAAAAAACAGGCAGGTAGATCCTGATGACGACGTGAAGTCCCGCTGCATAAGAACATCAGCTGACGTTCATCATCAGCTCAAAGCATTGAGGAGAGAGGAAAGGGAAAGGGCTTGAACAGATTCATTCAGCAGAGCTTCAGCTTCATGTAGAAGGAAGACAGTTGGTTTGCTTTAAGCCAAGCTTCAGGATGCTGGACTGGCCTGTCTGGACACACGGCCCAGGGGAAGAAGGCTTAAAGCTGCTGCATGACGTCTGTCACAGCTTTCAAAGATTGGACGTGTGACAAAGATGGAAATGACTTCAGGGAGCTTTGACGAGGGATGGTGGATGACCTTTGACCTGGGACTAAGATCACAGACAGTGGATCCTTCAGAGAGATAAAGACTAAAGCTTCTCACCTTCAACCAGGTGCCAGTGAGGCTGCAGCACGGTTCTACTGTTGAGGCTCTAAACTGATCCTGGACCTGCTTTTACGTTGCGACGTGTTTACGGCTCCTGACTTCTTCACCTTCTATCGTCTGTACTTTGGTACAGTTTTTGCAGTGTTACAGCCCATTACATTGCACAGCATTACTGCTGTTGCCAGTCTATTAAACAGTATCTTACATGCAGCAGAATGAGAAGTGCATTGAAAGGTTTGCTGTGTAACCGATGCCTACTGCTCCTTACAGGCTCGTGTTTAAACACAGTTACTGATGTTCAGGTGCTGCTCTGTGGTGAGGATGACAACGTCCAGCTTGTACGCTGCCACTCGCCACCACAAGTCACACCCGAAAGGGGAAGCGGTTTACATGCCGGCAGCTTCCCCCAGGGACAATAAAGTTAGGTAAATCTTTACTGCGACTGGCTACGATTTCCAGATTTGTCCTGATCCCTGTGTGCTGACCTGCTGATTTATTCCCGTCTGCGTGAGCAGCGCAGGGGGAGGGAAACCTGAGCATGTAATGTTGATATTTCACAAACAAAATGATGTTTTCAACGTTGAGAGATGGCTGGTTTCAGTCACTGCATTCTCCTCATGCTTGACTTGGGATATTAATGCGCTCCAGTAACTGTTAATTTCACTTTGGAGAAGTGATTTATGGCTAGACGGAGAGCGGAGGCATAATCTAATTGAGATCAGAATGGCTGTTTCTCACACAGTCGCGCCTGCACCTTCCAGATGGGGCACCATGATTAATGCATAATGAGCAAATAATCCATGAAATTAATAAAAAACTATTCTTCAGCTTTTCATGGAGAGAAGAATAAATACAAATAGGAATCAAAGTGTTTGTCATTTTTCCTCCTCTGTGCACAGCTGAATGCAGCGGCAGGCACAGAAGCCGCACAATCAATCTGAGACTCCACTCGCTTTATAAAACAATAAGAGGCAGGAGGGAGGACGTTTGTGGACCATTAAAGTCTCCATCCAAATGCCTGCATCTCTCACATCATGTGACAGGAAGGAGGCTGCGAGTGCTGC
Source organism: Betta splendens (assembly GCF_900634795.4). NCBI lineage: Eukaryota > Metazoa > Chordata > Actinopteri > Anabantiformes > Osphronemidae > Betta > Betta splendens. The sequence continues at coordinate 348,858 of NC_040892.2, read as the reverse complement.
CAGACAAGAGGCTGAGACAGGCCACGGCTGCAGCCCAAGACTTCAACGACACGAGTCGCTCAGCAGATTTTTAACAAAAGAGGCCACAGCGCCGTCATTAACTTAGTTAAAGCTGTCAGGCATGTATAATCAAGCAGGTTTATTACTGAGGTCACACTATGGTATCAGCCAGTTTATACTGAAGCATCACGCTCCGTATGTTTTGGATTAAAGGCGATGCTTTAGACGCTGTGGAATCTGACTGTTCAGTTTTTCACCCGTTTCTGACGTTTATCGACCAAATGATGAATTGATTGAATGTTAACGGCTTTTAAGCATATGAAACTGCTCAGATCCCCTTGATCAGCAATAAATGGACAAATGTCATCATTAGAATATCTGAGAACTGGACATTTGCCATCTAAGAGTAGTTGGGAAGACGGATGCTGCATGAAAAGGGAAGATGGTGAAAGAAGTGGCTCGTTTATCGATTGACAAAACTAGAACGTTTTCAGCTTAAAACAGCAGCTGCTTCTCTGTCACAAAGATCCATAACACTAAGCGCTGACACCTTTCTGGAGAATATCCTCTATTGATTTTTACATAAGGATTCATCTTTCTGCATTAGAACACAGTGCATTGCACATTTTGAACAAAGACCAATCAGGTATATTCATCATTATTTGATTTATGTGTCATGGTGGAGCTGGGGCCGTTAGACGTGTCTGCGAGGTTAAAGTGCCTCAGCGCTAATGAACTATGTCTTTAATCTGAACGAGTGGGGGGCTATTACATCACACTATTTATTTGCTTAGCATGACTTCTGGTCACTCTGATCTGCACAGCTTAGACTTCACACAAACCCACTGACACAGAAGCCCCACATCCTCCCAGCTTAACGCAGCCTGAGCACAGGGAGCTGAATTTAATTAGGTTACGAATCTGCAAATACATTCAAAAAGGTATGTGAAAAGAATGACTTCACTTAGTTCCAGTAACATTTCAGGCCAGACCGTCCGCATTGTTCTCTTATAAATGGGATTATTGACACAAACCTGCAGTAAAGTTCACTCCAAATGAAAAGCTGTGACTTGAATGAAATGTCAGCAATCCCACTAAAATGAATCAGATTAATAGTGTCAACATGTAAATTCATAACATTAAGGCAACATCTGGGTCCCACGTTTCTTAAACATGGATTAACCTTGTATCTAAAGTAACTGCTGTAATCACACTCCTCTGAAGCCAGTCTGGTATTCAGGAGTGAGCCATCCCATAGTTCAGAGTTTAGCCGAGTACAGGACCCATTGGTCTGGTCTTGTTCCATCAAGACGCGCCTTCAGTAGCATCATGCTTCTCTGGGCCACACTGAAACTTAACTACTGCAACGTAACGCTGATGTTCCCTCATCACTGATGCATAATTATGCTCTTATTCCTTAGTAAGTGTGCCCCCCCCTCCCCCATAGTGCTGGACCAGGCCTGAACAAAGTCCCAGGGGAAGACGATGATTTCAATTTACTTAGAGAGTGGCTGTGCACCTCTCTCTCAATAAATACCTGAGGATTGGATTGGACACACTTAAAGTCATTGGCTGTAAATGAGAGAGACTGTGAGGTCACCAGACTTTATAGAGCCATTATAATCTGCCCAGGGTCGACCCTCTGGACACGAACAGCCGGGAATGTGCGAAGTGCAGCATTCAGCTTTACACCGTCCGCCTCAGCGTCGCTGGGCAGCGCGCTGGGAGCAGCTGATCAGTCACAACGACCGCCAACTGCAACAGTGAGCGTGAGAAGAACCCAAGTGTGTTTTTAATTATCCTTCTGTGTGGTTCAGAACATTTTGATAACAACAACAATAACAATGCGCTTAAACAATATGTCTTCCCGTTGCCTGATCTTCAGATAAACTGATCATAACAAATGAGGCTCCTGTGTTTCAGTCCTGTGGTTCAGTCTGGCAGCAGATTCTCTGACCCGCTGCGTCAGGGTCCGGACCATGAAGAAGCCCCTGAGTAACGTTGGTGATTTACCTCAGTCCACATTGTTCTATGTGTTTGTCTTCTTGCTGAAGGGACTAGAAGCTCAGGCTTCAGCCCACAGTTTCCTTCTGCTAGACTAAATCTTTTTCCTTGTGGTTACAATTTCTTTTTTCTTACTTGTTGAAATCAGGTCAATGTGTGTTAAACTACTGACTGTAGTCTAATACTGAAGAGGACTGAATGACTTTGAACTGTAGCTTAGAACCAATGAAGCCGAGAAGCTCACACTGCTTCATGGTTTGAGTCCTGCACTGCTCAGGAAAAAGGTTAGAAGTCACAAAGAATAAAGACGGATACGTGGAGCACACGGGCAGGACTGCATTTGGAGGATTAGAAATTGGATTACAGCATCATCTTAAGGACAGATGAGGAATTTATAATTTAATGATAAACAAATTCTAATGATAATGGTCCAGAGAGCACCGAGATGGAGATTCTTAAAGGAAACCATCATAGAATTAAATACTTAAACATCGATCCATTTTCCTATCAGAGAAGCTGCCATCAAACAGGGTTATACACACACACACAAACACACACACACACAAACACACACACACACACACATATGCACAAGTGTGATGTCTGTGTGAGTGTGAGTGCATGTGTGTGTGTGAGCGTGTGATGTCTGTGTTGATGTCTGTACACACACACACACACACAAAGTGTGTGTGTGTGTGTGTGTGTGTGTGTGTGAGAGAGTGCGTGCACGTGCGCACATCCTCAGTCAGTGACATGCACATGCACGCGTGTATGTGCGTGTTTTTATTGTGCGTATGTATGTGTGTGGTTCATTGACTTTGCACATCATCCTAAATCAAGTGCAGAGTAACAGGAAGCGTTCTCTCAGACTGGACCTGGCTCTGCTCCTAATCGCTCGTTTACCTCTCAGGATGCTCAGCTCACACCGTCACTGTGTCCAAAGGCCATCACAGGTAGCAGCTCATGGATCATTTGACTGTGCTGCTACTTTCTGGACAGAGTTGGGCTGAAGGTTAGGAGGTTAGCAGGACTGAGGCAGAGGCGCCTCCTCAACTCCAGCGGCATTAACGTGATGACATCACTAAACAAACGTCGGGCCTCTGTGAGCGTGAGAAAATTAGACCCCTGCAGTGGAGTCACCAAGATAACAACAATCTGAGCCTTGTGCTGAGCAGCTGACAACTTTGTCTGTGTACCGAGTTTCCCAGGCAGGATGAGGCACACCGGCCCGTTCCAGGCCCGGCTCATAAATCAGAGCCTCTCTAACACCTCTCAGTGGACACAGCATGTTGACACAGTTTGTCTCAGGCTGCATTTCTATTCACAGAAATGCTGCATCTGGGAAGTACTGACTTCCTGCAGAGATCTAAGCAGCCTTCTCAGGTCTCCATTAAATCAGGTCTCGGCTCACATCCAAGAAGCTGCATTTTAAATAGAACCAATATCATCATTTCTTACGTGTAATAAAGGAACCGGCTCCAGATCTATTCAAGAGCTGTTCTACCATTAACGTCAAGACTTGAAAAAGTTATCATTGCTCTATTGAAGTGTCCTGTTACCATTTGAGGCGAGCTTTAGTGCAGAGTCGCCCTTTAAGGCCAAGGCAGGAGCATGAACTCCAGCCAGCCTCATCTCAACCAGCGCTAATATCCAAAATGCTTCTTATGACCTACTTATGAAGTCAGCCTCGAGAAGCTATTGATCCAAACCATTTGATGCGTCTGCACCGAACCAGGAAAGGCTCGGAACAAAAAGAGGCTTAAGTGCATGGGGGTCTGTGTCTCCCTTTTGACCAGACTCTTCTCTGGGTTTAAAGGTCAGAGGTCATCAACCCAACTCAAGGTCACCCTGCATTAACATTGCAGCAGACTTAATTTAATTTCAGTACAACAGAGCTTATACGCAGAAATAAAACCTTTTTAAACAGCGGTAGATTTGGAGCAGTGGCAGGAGAAAAGCTAATCGAATCAGTGCCCGATTTAACTGCCAAAGTATTTCCCTCCGCGTATTTAATCAATGCTTAAGACTCATAACACCCCAGGTCAGCAGCGGAGATATTTCCATAATCGATGAGAAAAGGTCCCCAAGTTCAGCAGGTTATTGTGCTCTCCCTCCCTCCTCATTTTTCATAGAGTTATTTATTGTCAGAGTGTCTGTCTCTGGCTCTGGATGAAGCACTCGGCTCACCGAGGTCACTGCCGCTGTGGACTCTGTGGGTTGTGGTTCGCCTGACCCACACGTGGAGGAGGCACTTTTACTGTGAATCCAGGGAGAAACCAGTCTCACCAAACCAGTGAGGCGCCTTAAACGTGACAAGCATCTCCACCTCCAACCCTCGGCTTGTTTTTGCTGAGCGCAGCCTGCTCCGTGTCGCCTTGATTTTATTTTGTTTCATTTTACAAGAGCGAGTAAAACACGCTTTGATACCGCAGCCAGAAAAATATAAAAACAGCCCCGTCACCGGCCTGCCAATAATAAATGAAAACCTATTTAAGCCAATGGAGGAGCAGCAAAGTGTGCAGGTCAGTCAATAAAGCAAACAACGGTCCGGGCAGGTGGGATCAGTCTGATCCACGACAGCAAGGTCACAGCAGAAATCCACAGCAGAGCCTCACACACGGAACCATCGGGCCACATATCAACACGGTACAACCATGACCTCTGGACCTGTCCATCAGCGCCTTCAGCACCTCAGCGGCCAACAGCCTTAGTACACTGGACTCAGGAAGGGACCGGCCCGTCCCGGGACCAGACCTTCAAGCACGTTAGCAGCAGTTAGCAGCTTTTAGTAACAATTAGCAGCTTTCTGCAGCGTTTAGCCACCTTTAGCAGAGTTTAGCTGCGTTACGAGCGTTTTTGCAACACTTAGCAGTTTTGAAAGCGTTTAGCAACAATTTAACAGCAGTTAGCAGCGTTTAGCAGCTGTGGGGCAGTAGAAAACAAACTGAACCAAGAAAAGCCTGGACACAATCACCAGAAGCAATGACCTCACATCCCCGGAGTGTGGATGAATGTGCAGCTAACCCTCATTAGCATCCATGTGAAACGTTAGCATCACTTTATTTGAGTCAGATTGAGTTTGAGCCTTCATTATTAGTCCGCCAATAAAATGACAAATTCAAACTAATAAAACTCTCAGCTGCTGTTTGTTTTTCATGTGATCTGGAAGAAGACTGGAAGACTGGAAGTTAATATCACTCCCTCGTAAAGAGGGAGTGATATTAACGATGGATGATGAGCAGATCTGAGGTTCTGACATCCCAAACATTAGGTTTCCAATAAACGCCCTTGAGCCCATCATGTCCTGCTGAGATGTGACAACATTTCATGCACAGGGACAGTGAAGCTTAACTTCATTCCTCATCGCTCTACATTATATCTAATGTTGTGATGCTCACATTTGGATAAAGTGATGGGCTCCCTGTTTATCATGTGATGCATTCAGTAGCTGCAGCAGGAGGAAGCACATTGTGAGCATAACTCACCAGCTGCATTTGTCAAAACAGAGATCCGCATGGAGGCTAATGATCCGGGGGAAATTAATGACTCCATAAAACAGAGAAATCTGCCGCTCACACAAGCGTGGCGGGACGCCGTGACTTTGATAAACCGTTAAATGACAGATAATCAGGAGGGAGGGGGCTGCCAGGCCGCAGCATCGCTACAAGGTGAAACCTGACGTCTCCACAACACAGCCTTGGTTCTACTCTGCTCATTCATGAGTGTGTCCTGTGGCAAACAAGAGGTTAATATTCATTGTCTATTACCACAAACTGTTATATGGTCATGACTTAATAGCCAACATCTATCAAAAGATGGAACAAACAACAAAGTGCACAGAGAAATGAAAACACAGGAAGATTCACCAACACGAGCGCTGTTACCAGACATCACGCGTGTAATGGATCAACTCGGTGCTCAGCAAGGTCGGGTTTGGATTTAACTCCCGGAATCTTAGGATCAGTAAATACACGTGTGATGTTGTTTACTCAGATGGTTCATTAGTGAGATCAGCTCCCTGTCATGAAGCTTTAAGGAAAACTTCACAGATTTTCAATGGGGGTTGACGGAAACGACCTCAGGTAGTAATTAAGAATGAAGGGACACTCAGATTACTTCATTTTTTATGCAGAGATATTATCATTTATTCTTAAAAAGCCTCTGAGGCCAGAGGCCTTTTTGCCTTGGGCTCACAGACTACAAGGAGTGCTTTAAATGATCATTTCTCTGCATAGAAAATATGGAGGAATCGGAGTGTCCCTTCATTCTTAAATACTACCCGAGATCGTTTCCGTCAACCCCCATTGAAAGTCGATGAAGTTCTGAATCTGCAGCGAGCTAAAACCCAGCTCTGGGTGCATGGGCTGCATCCATCGGGTCCCATCACAGTCTCACCAAACCAACTCGAAACATTAGTTTTCCTCAGTTTCTACCTGTGGCCTCTGTTCACACGCTCCGAGCAGGTGGACGAGCTACAGGTGGATCAGGCTGTGATTTCAGGTCTGCTCTCCAAGTGTTTGCTCGGCAGCCTGACCCTGACACTTTATCTGCTGCTTTTTATTTCCCCACTGCACACGCTCCATATGTTACTCTAATAGTTGCTATAATTCTTGTGCGGCAGGGCTCGTGTTTTATTAGTCCTGAGTAGGAGGAGAGAGGGAAGAATGCATTTTAATAAAAGCCCTGTAGCAACACACTAATGGCCTGACACCCAGGTATTTGCATAGAGATGAATTACGGCGGCCGCTTTGACGTGACTTTTAAAATATGATTGAGGAGGTTATTATTGCTGCACTATGATACGTGTTAACAGGTTATTTTAGCGCAGCTAGTGCTAATAAAATTCAGAACAAAAGACTAGGGTGATGAGGGCAGGCTTTTTCATTGCCTGAGTCTACTGAAGGTGCTTATTTTGTCATTACTTAGCTCAAACCCCCCCTCCTTCAGAAGGCCACGGCCAAACTTCAGCCTTATGATTCACGACAGTCTGAGACAACCTTCAGCAGCTCTCACTCAGCCAGTCAGCTGGAGGAGAGGAGCGTTTCTCAGCTGGTTGTCTTGGCAACGTCCATGTCTGCAGCTACACCTCACAAACAGTTATACAGTTTAGACATTTTTGTTTATTCCTTCCTCTTCCTGTCTCACTCTTTGTACAGGTCGCTGATGAATCTTCTCAGTAATTCTTGGCATATTTCCACCTTGCAGCAAATAGTAATATGACTCACAGGCCACAAATACTTGAAGTACCTATGTGTAGAATCCATTCAGTGTATAACTATATGTCAGTAATTGATCATTTTCAGATCCAGATTGATTCAAATCTGCCATGGTTCCAGCGTTTGCCTTCACGTGCAGAGATGTGACATCATCGAAGCAGATTATCTGCTCTGAGGTGAGAGCCGCTGATAACAGCCACACAGATCCTATCTCCTTTAGACCATCCACCCTCATACACCAGGCCGGTGAGCTCTTCCTGTGGAACCTGCCCCCACGGTCCAGGATACACTTAATAACTAGAGTTACCCTGCTGTAGCAGAAGGAGCGCGTTCCCGTCCCTCTGGGCCGATGATCACGGACCTCAATGAGCTGCGAGCTGCTGCAGCCATGAATTAGACTGAGCCTGAGCCACAATGATTCCACTCAACCATGAATGTGGCTGCACGTGAGGAGGAGGAGGAAGCCGATGCTTCTGCAGCTTCTCATAATGGACCATCCCCGGGCTCTGCTTATCACGGGCCTCCAGACGGGTCGGATGGAGATAAGACACCCACATGCCTGTGGGAGCCGTGGCCCCACTACACATGTCCTTCTGTCTAATCTCTTGTAGTACATGTTCAACTGAGAGCCTGTCAATGGGCTCTTTATAGAGACCTGCTAACGCTGGCACATTAGTCACACCAGCAAACAGGACACGATGTAGTGGCAGTGAACAGGTGGAGCCGTCAGCTGACAACAGGTGGTTCAGTTCGTAGAGGCGTTGTCACAGGTGGAGCTCTGCCTCCAGCTCCATCTCGAAGCAGTTTGCTGCAGGACAGTAGGGGCAAACCTGGACCAGGCATCCTAATACTTCACCCATCCATGTGGGTGTAGTTCTACAGCAGACTGTGCGCAGTTGTACATCAGACCGAGAAAGCGAGGAACAGATGTGCGCTCGCCCCCGGGGGCCTGGAGCCATGTCGAGCAGATATAAACATTGTTCTTTCTCACCTCAGCAGAGACTCATTACCTCCACCTGTTGGCTCCACCTGGATTCAAGCTCCACCTGGACGCAGAGAGACAAGCAGCAGGTGAGTGAAGCTCACAGTACAACTACACAGTATGTGACTGTACACTGGGTACTCACATGCCGCTCTCCCACAGGCTCCTCCCGCAGGTGTTGAAGCAGCAGCGCACAAATGTTAGGGTGGATCTCCTAAAGAAGGGGCGGAGCTTAAAATATGTTCAACTCCAACATTTAAATATACCCATATATACAGAGACCCCATCGGAGGGACCCGCCCCCTCCTGTTTGCTGGGCTTCCAGTTTGTGTCGCACTCAGTTTGACGTCAGAGTCACACTCACCGCGCGTGCATCTTTGTTCTGGTTCAGCTCAGTGGTTTGGCCTGTTTAAAGGGTTTGACGTTACCTTGATGCAGGGATTCTAATCCTGGGCCCATCATGACGTTTAGTATTTAACATGTTCCACCTTCTGTCTAGTGAGAATTAGTTTCTTCTATAAAATGACGTAATCGTGTTGTTTTATCAAATGGAGTTCACGTTATAAATGTTTACAAATAATCAGACAGTTTATTGAGAAGCCATGAATATGACTAAGAACGACCTGCTACAGGAAGTTCGCTGGGGAAACACTGGTCCAATGTTTACATAAAGATTCACGTTTCCTACAGCTATTCCAAACTTATTTTATTCATTTGTTTCAAACATCAAAGCGAAAACCTTGTTTTGCAGAAAACAGATACACTAAAATTAATAATTTATTATTTCGCAATTCTAAATAAAATGTTTAAAATTAAAAATTAATTTGTAAAAGTGTTAAATCAAACATACGGAAATTATTTTAGTACAAGGTGTCGAGTAAATGTGTGTCTGATTTAACTATATAATATCGATTCTATTTTAGAAAACAGCGGTTCTTTAGTGCAGAATTTGTCGAGCAACTGATTCAGAGGTAAAAAAAACAAAAAAAATATTTAGCAATGGAAATTCTAGAAAGTAAAAATGTTATTTATTTCTATTTTTATAGGAAATTCGTCGTCTTACACTATCATTGTTATTATTGGTATATGAAATACTAGATTCTTCAGGGTCACGTTACTGAATCTCGGTTGTCGCAGGATTTAATTATTTACTGTTGAAACGCTTCGTTGAGTCCGAATTAAAATATTAATTATTTAAGAAACGAACAGTGCACCGAAAACTGAGAAACAGGATTTACATTTTTCTATAAGTATAGACAGAAATTATGAAATTAATACTCAGCGAAGATTATTTCCTGTCAGTCACTGAAACAGCGAATGAAGTTACTCAACAGTAAAAAGTAAGAAGCACAGTTTTGATGAAAATGTGGCGTCTTTTACAGCGACACGAGAAGCAGCTTCCGTTTAATCCAGATGTTACCTCAGAAAACCGTTTTCTAATATTAGATATTAATTCATTCCTGCTCAGCGAAAAGCGAAAATGACGTCAGTTTCATTTTCTTTACTTGTGTTAGAATTTAACATATGTTTAACTGTGTTACTAGAAAACCTAAAAATGGAAACGTTATTTAAAATACGCCTTGTGTCAATGATGATATAAATCAACTGACACACTGCTGCAGATAAAATACCACATGAACAAGAATGATGTGGCGTATTTAGTTCCAAATGCAGTAAAGCTGTTATAAACGATTTTTTTAATATTTCTATTTTTGCTAAAATATAACTAAAGAAATAAAATTAACAAAGACTCCCAATGACATTAAACTAATAATTTAATTTTGTCACATTATTTATCATCTTTATATTAACCAAATTAAATCGAAACGGTTTTGTTTCATAAAATCGTTGCAGATAAATAATACATCATCCGGTTCTCATGGGTCTTTGAGTGCAGCATCTCAGACGCGTCTGATGTTTGGCTGAGAGAATGTATTTAAAAATATTGGACGTAATGATACTTTTAATTATTAACAGTCAGAAAGTAAAACTAGAGTATTAAAGACTTTACAGACGCTGTTATTGCACATATGAGCTAGTATTAATGCATTATATTATATAAAAACCGAGGAGAGAACCAGAATCCAAATGCACAAAGACCAACCAAACACACACACACACAAACACACACACACACACACACACACACAAAGACGATGTCACATCTGGATCCATATGTGATCAATTATATATCAACTGAAGTCGCTCCACTGCTTTTTCAATTTGATGAAACCGTGAAGCTTCAGGCACTCAGAAACTTGTGACGAGCTGAAATTGGGCCCCAAAAGAAAAGTGGAATGAAAAATAATAATACGTCTTCATGTCTTGCTAATAATAAACGTGTTTCCGGTGAAAACAACAAGCAAACGTTTTATTAAATAAAAGTGCATCACATGAAGCTGCCGCAGGCTTCACTCACAACTTCAGACATAAATAAAAATGTGTGTGAGCAGAGATTTCTGCAGGTTAATACAGATGTGTGCGCGTGTGCGTGTCCTTCACGGCCCCGCAGCGGGAGCAGATGTTGATTTTCACGATGTGTGTTTGATTAAAAAAACAGCTGATCCGAGCGTCTGTACAAAAACACATACGTTATTCACAGCAGACCCCTCTACGCTTCTATTTACACACAAGTACCGTGTGGGTCGGGATTTGTTCGGTTCAGGCCGTGAGGGGGTCCTTTCGTCTGCTCCATCACCGTGCAAAAAATAAACAAGGAACAAAAACATCTGTTGGGAAAAGAAGTGGAGCGACGCGTGTTCTGCCGCCAGAGTTCGCCTGAGTTCGCTCTCGCGGCCCACAGAACCAGAGTCAGTTACGAGCTGTCGTTCTCCGACGTGTGCAGGAGCAGCGCCGAGCCCGGTTTGTGTTTCTTCAGCAGCTGCGTGATCTTCTCGTCGTCCGAGTTCGGGTCCAGAGGTTTGTTGTAGTCGTCGTCGTCGTCTTCGTTGTCGGAGGTTCCTTTCAGTCGCTCCGTCTCCGAGTCCTGCTTCTTCTTGGCAGATGCCATCTCCGCGGCGTGTTTCTTCCTCCACTTGGTTCTTCTGTTCTGGAACCACACCTGGAAAACACAAACAGAACCGGGTCAGCGTCACAGGTCTCACTGTGCAGGAGCAACCAATGAGCAAAGTCGCAAGAATTAATTAAAACCATTAGATATTATTTAGTCGCTCTGGAATAAACGGTGATTTAAATGAATACGAAAAGATAACAACGGAAAAAATAACAAGTGACGATTAAATTAACTCAAATGATAAAAAAGGCCTTGTGGAGATTAATTCAAGTTTTTAAGACAAAATTTAATTAATGAAAAAAAACATGAAACCAGCATGAAAAAAATCTTCGTTTTCACCAACGAATAGTTTATATTTAATTTTTATTTTAATAATTTAATCTGTCTGCTGTCTTTTGTTTTTTTTCTGGGAACAAAGCCAAGTGAAAAGTTGTGTTTGCCCCGTGTGGTTCGTGTTCGGCCCACCTTGACCTGGCTCTCCGTCATGCCCAGGGAGTAGGCCAGGCGCGCGCGCTCCGGACCCGCCAGGTACTTGGTCTGTTCAAAAGTCTTTTCCAGCGCAAAAATCTGCTGCCCAGAGAACGTGGGCCGCGTGTGTTTTCTCTTCCCGTCCTTGTCCAGCAGCACGGAGTTCTGATCTGAAACGGCACAATGAGCCACATCACAACACGAATCCGACCGGACCGGGTTATTCTGCTTTTACTCTGTTAACACTTACGGGGCGAACACGCGAACCTGGCGTCCCTCCAGTGCGGGCTCTGCATCACTCCCGGCCAAAAGATGGGCGTCCGGCCCGGCAGCTCCGCCAGAGGCTTCGGGTACCGGGCCACGGCCACGGCCGCGGCGCTGGGGCTGAAGTAAAGTCCGGGAGGCGGCGGGGGGCTGAGGCTGCTGAAGCGGGGCAGCCCAGACAGGAGCCCCGCCGAGGAGGACGCGGCGGCGGACACGGCTGCCGTGGCGCCCGCGCAGGACGCGGACGGCCGGTTGAGGATGTCGTTAATCCCGTGCGGGGTGGCGGAGGAGCACTGCTGCGGGGAGCCCAGCCCCGACGACAGCCCCGTGGCACTCTTGATGCCCGGGGAGGACACCGCCATGCCCCCCGGGTTGGGAGAGGTGGTGGTCGGGGAGGTGGAGGAGGCGGGGCCGCCGGAGGAGAGCGGGTAGGCCGGGTACAGCGGGGTCTTCATCTCGGTCATGCTGTGCAGAGCGGCCAGCGGCGGCGTGCTGAGGAGGAAGGCGCTCTGTCTGGACCCGTCCATCGGGCCCACCGCTAACATCACCTCTGTGCGGGCTCCGGGGCTCGGCAGCCGCTCTCTGGGGGCTCGGTCCGCAGCACAACTAAAGCTCAGGGCGCTCTGCTCCGGACGCACATCCGAATCCCATCTCAGCCCAGAGCGGTCCAGACAGGATCCAGGTCTCCTTCAGAACCAGGACCACCACGCGGTTTTCCGCTGACTTCAAGAAGTTGGGAGATAATGAACCGGATCATCTGGTCCGGCCGCCTAGTAGGTCCAAGTCCAAACTTTGAGAGGGGGACATGGGGGCTCCGTCCGGATTGGCTAGCAGGACCGTGACGCGGCTGTGTCCATTTGGGCGGAGCTGCTGATTGGCTGAGCGGCGTGGCTCTGATTGGCCGGATGAGTGCACATCAGAGAAGGAGTCGGCGAGGCTCAGTCTCCTGGAAATAAATCGAACTTTTGTAGTTTTTAAAGAGAATCCGGTTGTGGTGTTTTTGTCGTGTTACATAAAAGCCGTGTTCAACTAATTTAAAGAAAATTAGTGTATTAATGAGTCAACTTTGATGAGGAAGCTACTGGCTCACATTCGTCCACTGACACACTGGTTCCCGAGCTTTCAACCCACTGAAGGGCCCATTATTATCATTATGGGGTGCTTTGGAGAATTCCTGTCAGGCCATTAACTATAGAGTTAATAATAGTTAGTTTAACAATCAGAAATGTCTGAAAAACAAGTTTGGCATTTTTTAGCAACAATAAATTAATCGGCGCTTTTGAAATTGGTCTGACAGCAGGTGTTTTTCTAAGACCCTTGTCTGAAACGAAATCAATCAAGAAACGAGATTTCTTTAAATATGGGTTTAGGCGGAAAATGTTTCCGGCTTTCTCGGTCGACAACAACAAAACCACGACATAATTTACGGTGGTTGTACAAACAGAGCTTCTGGATTTGACTCAAACCACCGTTCATACTTTTGGTTTTATAAACACTTTTTTACTTATAACCTTTTGTAAATATGTAAATGTCACTGCTGAAATCTCTATTTTCTGGCAAAGAACGACCCAATTTTCAATAACTACGAGTTATTGTTTGCTGCTGCTGTGACTATTTTGATAAACAACCCCAGACTGCGGGGCAATTGATGCCGACCCACCAGGGGGCGCCTTACCTGTGTTGGCGACTTGACATGTCTTAAGAAACTGTAATTTCACAAATATTATTATGGACTTTATTTTGTGACCTAAATGTGCTGAGGAAATAAAAACAAACGCCATCAGTGGATCTCTGAGGTTCTAAGCTCAGATCAGCTGTTTCTTTTTACACTCACTTTTTTTTAGTTAAAAGATTTTCTGTTAATGTTTCAATTTAAACAATGATGCGGGTATTTTTTGGAACTCTTTTATAATGTTAGTTAAATTAGATTTAATAAAGATATGAATTTAAATTTATTACAATTATTTAACTTGTCAGTAAAACACGACAGTAAACAGGCCGCACAGATTTAACCTGCAGCCGCGTCTCTGAAGCTGTTACTGCTCAGACTCTAAACATCTCATCTAATAAAACTGCAGGAGCCACGAACGCAACGGAACCTTCGTGTGTTCTCTAAACATGTCACTGGACGTTTAGGCCCAACCCAAACATATCTAGAATTAGTAGATGGTTTAATCCGAGCACCTTGTTTTTGGTGCTGAAAATGATCTACGGGGAAAAAGACTTGACGACAGACTGAGATGAATAGGGGCGACGCGTTCACTGCACTCCGCCTCATTCAGCTTTTATCCTTTAGCATGTCTTTAATAGTTTTCTCCAGAAATGGCAAATGTAAATGACGTCACGTCTTATTTACCACTATTGTGTGGTAAAGCCATTTTTGATCAACAGCTTGAGTTGATACTTGAACTGAGAATTAAGAGGAAAAATTAAAACAAAACGTTTCGTGGTCCAAAATTCACATTTGAATTTCCACTTCAACCGCTGTTTCCAGCTGCTGTTGGATCAGATTCGACAGAGATCCAACGGCGCCTCCATGTGGCCACTGTTGTACCTGCAGGGAAAGGCTAGGTTTACGCCACTGTACAGAACTTAAAGTACGTGACCGAATGCAGGTGTATTATTGTTACAGTCTTCACCTTAAATCATGGGTCTCAGATCGGTTCCATCGACGGCTGGTGTCCCTGCTGGTTTTCCAACTCTGCTGATTACCTTGATCAGGTGTGTTCAGTCAGTGACAAGCTGGAAAGCCAAGTGACACACCTGATCAAGGTGATGGGGAAAAATATTCTGTTTGGTTGCTTCTCCAAGCATTTAGTTATGTGTATTTACACCTTTTTGAAGGAACTCCGAAGGAGCTGCTTCAGCTGAAGGAGCTGAGCAGACTATACACAACCAAACCAACAAATACCCCCATTCACCCAGCTTCAAACCCCTCAACCTCCAGCACATCCACTGTGTCCTGTGATTAATGGCATTTTATAGCAGATGCTTCGCATTCTGAGCTGCGTTTCAAGAAGGAGGTTTAACAAACTCTGAGTTTAAACCTGAACTCTGAGTTGACTTATACTGAGTTTGAAAACCTGGAGTTTTCGGTTTAACAGCTGAGAAGAGTTGGTTTAAGCAACTCCGAGTTAAGCGCGACTATAAAAAGCCATGCTCAATGGAGTGAAGCTATTACGAGTCACCATGGCAACAGGACAACAAAAGAGGCCCGGAAATGGATATGATACGTCAAGCAAATAGCGACTATGAGCCTATATTCCGTAGAAAAGGCAACACGGCTGCAGCGGCGAAAGAGAAAATAGCTGCTCGAGTCAATGTGTAAGTTTACATTTTAATCATACAGTGTTCGGTGTAACTTATTACTAAATAATGTTAGTATTGTTGTTATATTTCACTTGTAAAGTAAAAAATCGTTCTTAATTTTTCACTCATCTAAGGAGTTACTTCAGTAATTGCATAAATACCGATGTTTGTATGAAATAAAAATGCAGTGTTATGTCCATCCTTTTTTAAAATCCCTGTTGTGGTTGATGTGGGATTTGTAAAGTAATTATAATTCAATAATCCAATACGTTTTATGGAGAGCAATTATTACATTAATCTAATTAGGTTTTTAAAAGTTACACATAACATATAAGTTAAACAGATGAGAATTTGATTTAAATGTTTAAGTAGGTGCAATCCTGCAGGCATAAAAGAACGTGGCTAAAATGAAATGTAAAAACATAATTCAAACAGGTATAAGGCACAATCATGTCATGGGTGTAGACTACCTGATTTTACAACATTTGACATATTAAATAACTAAATAGGATGGAGAGTATAGCAGTGCAGCAGCATTTTCAACATGGCTGTAATGTTTTCACACAGTTAAATCATTTGACCTCTACTCAGCCAACAGAAAGTAGGCAGAGGCTAGAACAACTGGTGGAGGACCTGCACCTCCACCACTGACGCATGCAGAGGAGAAGGCCCTCAGCATGAACACTGTAAAGCAGAGGCTGAAGGAATTCCTGGAGGGAGTTCATCAGAACCAGTCACTCCCCAGGATACAAGTGCATTTGTAAAATGTAAGAGGCCTACCTATATATTTGATTTATTACATAGGCTACTTTTGATATATGCATTTCTTAGAGTCTGGGTTGGGTTCTTTGTTGGAAACAGATTCTGATGTTAATATATGAATCCTCCTGTCACAACAGAAGCCCAGGATGTTGTAAGTATACTATTAAATAAAGCTTAAATTATAAGCAGTATTATAAAGTGTTATATTAATACAGTTTATACATATTACGTTATTTCTAATGTTTGTGTTGCGTAGCCTAAAGGATGTAACTCGATCTCCAAGTATAGTGACTTCATTATCTCCCCTCTGCCCCAGAGTGTGGAAGAACAGCAGGAGGAGGTCAGTCACATTCTGCTGCACGGATGCACACAGTTCAGTGATGTTCAGTAAATGCCAGAGTTCAATTCTGTAAGAGTAACGAGGAACTATGTCATGTAACTCTAAAGCTTCTGTATTTTCAGTTACCAGTTAAGGAGTTGTAAAAACTACATCTTATCAAGAAAATAGAAAAAAATAAGGAAATGTTATATTTTGACCGCCAGATTAAAAAGACAGATCTAGAAATTCTCAATCAAAAGCTGGAGGTGAGTATAGTTAAAGGTGAATTGTATGAATTATTGGAAGAATCATAAAATCTAACAACTTTAGTGCTGCATCAGTGCTCCTGAGTGTGCAGTGCATGCATTGAAACAGCGCCTTTCCAGAGGCCACAGCAAGATGTTAACTGATCATTTTTCAGATTAGCCTCACTGAAACGAAGTAAATACCACATATCTGCAATACTGTGAAACTTCTCTAATAGCTGAGGTGTTTGTGGCAAGGAAACACAAAGACCCGCAGAAAGCGCTTGAGGCCGAACGTTTCTACATCGTAATGCAACACAAAGAATGTGCTTGAATGTAAGAGCACGGCCTCGATGGGTGACGTGTCTGATGTATGGGTGGATAAGATTATTGATATATGTTATGGAGTCTCGACAAATATGGTCCTCCTCCCGCGGCGTAAATTCAATGCCGTGTGAATTAATACAGCGTCCTCATCTACAGGATGGACGGACGAAAAAAACGGACGTGCCATTTTGGTCTCTGCGCGAAGCCAACAGGTGAAATCTATGAACGCACTGAAAGATTAAACGAGATCGGCGAATTTAAATAGTGTTCACCTTAAAAAGGGTCGGAAACCGAAGGAAACAAGTAAACAAACAAAACCTGTTCCCAACCAGTTTAGGTTCACAGAGTAAGTTGCCATAGTTGTGATGTGTTATTTTTGTTGTGAGAAATAAATAACACGATTAGACAATAAGCTCAGTTTTATTGGTTTTTACTCTCGTGCCATCAGTTTCTGCTTCTTTAGCTTCTTCTGTGAAACCTGCAGAGAAAAGAGCAGAGTCACTAAAACAACCAAGTCTGGTGGTTCTGAGTTTAACTAAACTCCAGCCTGAACAGTGGTCTGGGCCGGTACCTTTTTCTTCTGGGCCACCTCCTCTTCTGGCTTAGGGACGATCTGCTCCTTCTCAGTTAGAATCATCTCGATGTGGCAGGGGGAGCTCATGTAGGGGTTGATGCGGCCGTGGGCACGGTAGGTGCGTCTTCTCATCTTAGGGGCCTTGTTCACCTGGATGTGCTCAATGACCAGAGAGTCCACATCCAGACCCTGGAAGCACAAACAGACCAGAAAGTCAACTACTCCAACACGTGGAGGTGGTGACAAAGCTACAGCCACTGCTTCTCAACATATTCAATGGAACCATCAACATCATCTCTTCCAGCAGGAGCAGAAACAAGTTGATCAACTATTAACGCAAGTCTGGTGAGTGGCTCACATTAGCAACATTCACAGTAGAAAGACAGACTCAACATTAGTGATTCACATGTTTCTCAGAGTTTCAAAGATTTATTTTTATAGCACCGGATTAGGGCTGCAACAAGAATAGATGACGGAAATTTATCGATAATGATTTTCCGTTATCGACAACAAAATAACTCATCCAATGGCGAAATGCTGCAGAAAACAAACCAAGCAGCAGGAGAAACGCTGCGCCCTAATTTCTTCCTATGAGCATTAAATATTAAAGACAACGTTAACCTGCAAGTCATAAAGTTCAGCTGGTGGTTTGTAAATACTGCAGCGACACAGGAGAACGTAAGAACTTAAACGGTGCAGACTCGTAATGTAACCGCAGCATTAAAAATATGACAACATGGTTTTTAGTGGTTGTCACTGTTGCCTCAGAGCCAGAAGGAGCCCAGGGGTCTCTGGAGTTTACATGTTCTCCTGTATCTTCATGGGGTTTCTCCCAGAGTCAGGTTGACTAGAGCTGCTGCAGATCTTCACATTGGAACATAATTCTATGCTTTGCTTATTTATATTTTATATATTTCAGATATTGAAGTTTTAATAAAACACTGAATTGTGTGTTTTGTTTAAGATAGTCAAAATCAAAATTTAGTTTAAATTAAAAAAAGAAAAACCCGATAAAAAGGGATTTCTGCTAAGCAAAACATCAAATGTCTTCTTTTACCCGATTCGTCAGATTGATGAATTATCAAAATAATAGTTAGTTGCAGCCCTACACCAGATAACATACAGTTCATACCCCACCCAGAAGCTGTGGACTTGATTCACATGTTGCTCAGACTTTGATCTTGTTTTTTTCATGGTTAGTACAAAGGTGTCCTAAATGTCATCATTGCAGTTTCACGTGAATCAGCTCAGTCCTGACTGAAAACTGGGTCCCCCATCCAGTGACATTTAACATACCTTGAGCTCAGCGTTGCTCTCAGCGTTCTTGAGCATGTGCAGAAGGAACTCTGCGCTCTTCTTGGGCCAGCGTCCCTGTGTCCATCCAAACTGTTTGGCCTAGAAACAACAGCATGTGTTTAGAAACAAACAGTTCCCCCAGCAGAGCTAGAGTCACTGGCTAAAAGCTGCTCAGATTGAAGGGTTACTTTCATCATTCATCTAAAAGGTGTCCTAAGACGTCATCAGTGCAGCATAACATGTAACCAGTTGCAGGTCTGCGGCTGGCTCACCTGGGCACACCTTCCAACGCCACCGTTGTAGCGCCGGAAAGGGACACACTGGTGCTTGACAACAACATCCCTCAGGTACTTGTTGGCCTTGCGGATGTGCATACCCTTGATGGCCTGGGCTGTCTCACGGGTGTTCTGTTCACAAACCACAAGGTGTTTACTCAATCTCTAACATTAGGGTGTTTCTCCTAAAGTAGGAGTCAAAAGCAGTAACAGAACATGAACTGATCATTAAGCAGCATCTTACATAATAAAGCTGCAGGCAAAGACCACAAAAGCCAAACTATTGTCTAGCAGCCTCTTAGACTAACATGTAACATCTGCTACCAGCCCCACAACAGCAGACACGTGGACGCTGCTTACCTTGAAGTGCACCCGGAGGTTGGAGCCCCTCGCCTTGCAGGCTGAAATCAGAGGAGCAGTCCTTTAATCACGGATCCTTGTTTTCGGTTACATTTAACTCAGAATTCGGTGGCTCAGATTTGTAGCGTAGCTGTTTTCATGGTTCATCTAAAGGTGTCCTAAGGAGTCATCACAGCGACCAGCGAAGGCATTAACCACACACACAATGTACTCACACTTCGTGGGGTTCTCGGGGTCGAGAGAGTAGCGGACCATTTTCAGATACCTGCAAGATCAGTAGAAGACTTCAGCTCCTAGCTAGCTGTTAGCGTTAGCTTACAGTACGACACTTTATCACCGAGTATTTATCACTGAGGCTCACTATCGCCAGAATCAACCCGGAACCACCTCAAGTATAAAAACTAAATTAAAACCGCCACGCTCATCATAGTCTGTCATTTGTCTCTATTTCTATCGCTGAAAGCAGACAACATGGCGGAAAGTAGAGCTTGTCACCAAACCGGCATCTACACGATATTAGCGCTTAGACACAACCTACGGGTCTAATCGCAAACATCTAACATGAACGCAAACTTTTCACAGTGCTTCAACAAACGCAGCAAGTTACAAGGCACGATGGCGAAGATTTAAACGAGATTAAAGACAGATTCTTGCCTTCACAGGCAAATCTGCGTTCCTACCTCTGAGGCCGCGGAGGGAAGAGGACGTGACGGGGACGGCGCTACTCTTTTCTGCCTGCGTTAAGGTTAAGCGCCCCCTGGCGGTCGGGAGGAGGACGGAGACCAGCGGTGCTGCAGGGAGAACGTTCTGTCGGCACACGGCGCTGTGTCACATCTGGATGACATTTATACAGGGTGACAGAAAAACGGGAACTTTTCATGTATTGTATTCAGTTCAAGTTCTGTGTCACCCAGTATATTGTGTAAAAATATATTGGTATATGTTTGGATATGATTAGATTTTTTTATCCCAATATTTTTCTCATTTCACCACCTCTAGTGTTTTCTGGACACAAGTTTGCTTCAGTAATTTTATCTGATCCACTGATGTTTGTAATGTACTGTTAATTATGAATCACTTAGTTTTATTAATAAATAAGACATAACAAATTAAAAGTCAGACAAGTAGACATACAGACGCGCACACACACGCACACAGACGTTTCTCTGCTGTTAGAATCAATCATGGAAAATCCTGGTGTCTTTAAAGGCTTGGACCGTTTAGGTTTAACTGCAGGCGCGATTCTTCTGTGAAACCTGTCAAAGTCTGGTGGATCTGAGTTTGTTAACTAAACTCCAGCCTGAACAGTGGTCTGGGCCGGTACCTGTTACTTCTGGGCCAGCTACTCCTCTGGCTTAGGGACGATCTCAGGTACGATGCTACGGTCAACACGTGCACGTACAGGAGCAGAAACAACTACTCCAACACGTGGAGGTGGTGACAAAGCTACGGCCACTGCTTCTTAACATATTCAATGGTACCATCAACACCATCTCCTCCAGCAGGAGCAGAAACAAGTTGATCGACTATTAACTCAAGTCTGGTGAGTGGCTCACATTAGCAACATTCACAGTAGAAAGACAGACTCAACGTTAGTGATTCACATGTTTCTCAGAGTTTCAATCAATCAAACTAATCAAAGATTTATTTATAAAGCACCGCATAACCACATACAGTTGACTGAGGCACTGAACAAAATGAAATCACAGTATAAAAGGTAATGAAACATAAGTTGAAACACAAAAGTTTTTTTTATTCCATGTTAAAATAATTTAAAGTGTCATAACCCACTCAGGAGCTGTGGACTTTGATCTTGTCTTGCCGCAGACACACATACACACACACACAAACACACACCCACACACACACACGTTCGTCTGTGGGTAATATTACTTTGAGGGCGTCATGGAAAATCCTGGTGTATTTATACTGTGTAGTCAGTGAGATGTTAAATGTAAACACAACGTTTAAGTTAAAGGTCTTTAAATGACACATGCAGGTCTTACCTTGTTACTCCTTTCCTACTGGGAGCCGAGTCGCGTTCAGGACTCAAACAGACTTGTGACAGACACACATAGTAGAAACAGTGGCTGCAGTTTCTGCTTTATTTATTTGGTTATTTCATGTTGTGAGCTACATAGAAAACCCTGTGTGCACTCTCCCCTGTGAGTCATGCACAGCATTGCACAGTAAATAAAGTCAAAGCTCAAGTGTCAACATATAAAAATAAAGATTATATTTACATCAGACAAAAAAAGTTCTGTGTTTTAATCCAGAGCATGAAAACGATGCCTTAAGCTCGTTTCCTCCAAATCAGGAGGTCAACATCTGTACAGTGTCACCGAGCTGTGCCAAACTTTGCAAACAGGCTCAGGTCCAGCTTCTGCTGCCGTCCCACCACCTGGTGGCAGTGCACAAGCCTGCAGAGCTGATCTCAGACCTCAAACCTCTTAGCACAACTGTCACATGGCTCCTCTCATCAGAAGCTACTGGAAACAAACAGCTAAACACAGTCAAGATGCTCCTGATGGTTTACATGACGAACGGGTCGACCCGGTTCCTGCAGACCCTGATGTACACACCAGGTTCCTGTTTATTGATAGTGGAGAAGGCGACTGGAACCTGGTTAGTAGACATTTATGGAACCCCTGTCAGAACCATATTAAGTCCAGTAGTCTGCACCGGACTCAGACGTAGGCACAGAGAAATTCTTTACACACGAGCAGCTGCGTTTTCTCCTCTTCCTGTTCTCCTCAGGCTTGATTGTCCTTAAAGAGCCGCGGTTGAGTACAGATGAGGCCCGTTTGATGCTACTGTTTGGGTCGACCCAGTCTGACCCGTAACCACAGATAGGATGAAGGAGCTGAAGAGAACGAGAAATGAGAGGAATCAGGTCCTGTTCAAGGTCGACAGAACAAATGTGAGGTGAAGTACGTACATGTCAACCCAGCCCGCGGGTTTTAGGAGGATGAGGATGTAGAGGGAAGGACGAAGGTGGAGGGGGAGACGAGCCGGGTCGGGGGGCATCATTTGAGACAAGGGCTGAGCACGGTGGGAGTCGGGGGGTAGACCAGCGCCACGTTGACCCGCTCCGACCCGTTCTTTGGACAGACGATCTCAGTCAGGCCCTCGGGCCGAGGCTGGCTCAGCAGCTCACCTGAAACAGAACCCAGTTAGCAGTGGTGTCAGTTCTGTGCTACTCACACTCAGGAGGTGGAAGATGACTGATATAAACACTCAGAGCGGATCAGAACACACTGGACTCATCCCATGGGACCGTCTACATCTTCACATTAAAATGGGGTTTCAGAGCAGCTGCGGCTCGACAGCATCTGATCAGTTTGATCTGGGTTTGACCCGTTTTTAGTGTCCAGCAGATCAACCTGCCGCAGGATGACCAGAATGTTTGGGTTGAGCTCAGCGATTCCCAGACTGGATCAGTGTAGAATCTGCAGGATCACAATCCTCAAAGCCAAACGTCTGTTTAATCCTGGATTAGAGTCGCGTGTTGGTGGACGGAACCGACTGATCACACTCCTCTACTGAGAGAACGTCTTTATGTCTCAGTGAGTCGCCGACACAGAGCTGAACCAACTCCTCAGCCCAGATGTGTCAGCTGATCAAACATCCGGCTGTGAGTCCTGAAGTAGGTCAAAGCCAGATGACTCCTCCCCCCCGTGACTGAGTCTCCTCCACAGACCTGACATCAGGTCACAGGAATGTGCAGCTCCCTCCCTCAGCAGGTAGAAAAACACAGATCCGCTCCACTCGACCCGCTTCCCCGTCAACCCTCAGCTCCTGCGACCATAAAAGGAAACTTTTCTGGAATCAGGAAGCCCAGTGAGTGACAGGTCCCACTGAGCAGGAACTTGATCCAACAGGACCAGAACCTGGGCTGAGTCCACGGACTTCCTGTAGGAACACAGACAGTGAGCTCAGGAAACGTTCTGTCCATTTCTAGAACCCCACAAAAGATCCAGATGGCAGATGTGCCTTTGTGTCGCAGTTGAAAGAAAGATGTTAGATTTCATCCAAGCCGTGGTTCTACTTTCAGGCTTGGTTCTAAATATCACGACAAAAACGTACAAAACACACCGATTAGAGGTCAAAAACAGCATTCAGCAGGAAGCTCCTAAGATCAAAGTTTTGAGCTTGTCATCACGCCTCCTCCAAACGTGAGCGAAAGCTTAGCTCAGACTCCACAAATAGCCCAGCTCAGGTTCTGGCTGTGGCCCGAAGGGCAGCGGGTCGGGCTGGGCTGGCAGTGAGCAGCGAGAATGGATGAGTGAGGAGCAGCTGCCGGGGATTAAAGGCCACGTGTGCAACCAGAGGCACTCACACAGCTGAACAACAGCCAGAGTCCAAACTTTGCTGCCAGCATCTGGTTCTGGACCACAGTGATACTGCATTACTTGTTGGACCCAAAGGGCTGCTCAACATAGAATCAGTACTGCTCAGGGACCGGGCCCGCAGGAACCAGCTTTTTGGTTATTAGTGCATGAGCTTACGTCCTGCGTGTCTCCTTCCAAGCTCACCTCTACTGGGCCACCCACAGAGAACCTGGTTCTGCTGGAGACACATTTATACTACAGACAGTGGATCAAGCCTCAGAACTAGACTTTTGATTCTGAGCTGAACCAAACTATATGGGTCACTCAGACAGAGCTGAGCGAACATAAAACTGAAAGTGAAACTGGTGACAATGTCTGATCCCGAAATGGACTCTTGTTTTACCCGTCTGGACCCATAACCGCATGCATTTAAATACATTTAGAGAAACACAAGGCAGAAGCAGGTGAGGACAGAACCGGTGCAGCTCACACACCTACAGGACCATGATGTCATCCTCACAAAACACACTAGAAGTTCTGGTCTTTGTCAAACAGAACAGAACAGAACCAGCATCCTGCCTCTCATGATTGTGTGTGTGACACCAGGAGGATTACTGTGCTGATGTAACAGGATTACTTTGTAGTTCCACCGTCACCTTGACAACACTGCCCAACGTGAGCGTGTGAACAGAACCGGCCGGGCCACGTGGGCAAACATCACGGCACCAGAGCAGTCGACAGCCTGGAGGTGTGGTGGTCATGTTTCCATAGAGCCCAGGATCACTGCTACTGGTACCACTACCACTGCTTCTGTCCCACGGGCTCCTGATGACATCATCATCCGTCCCGATGATATCACGGCTGGATCTCACCAGCTACTACTGCAGTTGACTCTGGTTGGCTCCAGCTGAACGTAAAAACATCATGACTGGAATTTGTTTCCAGGAGGCAATAACGATTTAGAGTCTGAGTCGGATCCGTCAGCTACATGTCGAGGCAAAAGACAGACGGGTGAGGCATGGGTGGAGGACAGGTAAGGGAGGGGTAGAGGACGGCTGAGGGACAGGTGAGGGAGGGAGGGGGGGTGGTTGCCAGGTGAGGGAGGGGTGAAGGACGAGTGAGGGAGGGGTGGAGGACAGGCGAGGGAGGGGTGGGAGAGGGGGGAGGTGAACAAGCTGCTCACCCACTGGGTCTAATCCCTCAGATCCTCTGACTGGATTAACTGGAGCCACAGTGAAAGTGAACGGGTTCTGGCTCCAATGGTCCAATCATTCCACTCTTTATCACCGGGCTGTGACAGTTTAGGAGTTGGTTCTGATGGCTGTGTTGAGCAGCAGATCTGATGAGATCATTTTTAACGCAGGTCCGACTCTGCTGGGTCAGGATTAAACAAAGCACTCTGAACCATGAACTGATTGCTGACATTAACTTCCTGCTGGTGGGTTTGACCCGTGAACCCAGAACCAGAACTAAGTTTAGTTCCTGTGTATTTTTACTGTGGAGCTGAATGACCCAGCAAAGCTGCAGAACCGAGTTGGAGTGAACAATGTTTACTCTTCCTGCCTGAGTGAGCCAGAAATATTATGTCCATAAAAAGGCCCGGTGGACCGCACTGGGCTCCAACAGGAGCCAGACACGTGTCCCTAAGGGTTCCTCTCGTGTTTCTGGTTCTGGAGTTATATGTGCCTGGTCCAGCCTCACTGTGAGCAGCACCAACAAAGTTCTGTTAGAAAAAGGTTTGTTCTGAGTTTCACCACAATCAATCTGATCCAATGTCCAGCACCACAGCAACACTCAACATTATATGAGGACCCAAAAGTCAGAACCAGAATTGAACCATCTGTCCTATTTATTAAAAGTTCTGCTTCTTGTCACAGCAGAGCAGAACCTCCTCCACAGAACCGGGCTGAGCCCTCCCCTCTGCTCTGCTGACAGCTCACTAAACAATCTGTGGGTCGTTTCCTGATCCGGCCGACTGGATCTGGAATCTGAGTCTCTGTGTGTTTACCAGTTACACAATCACTTCCAGCCTCAACATGAGCTGCTGCACATTCTTCGACAAAAGACCTGATATGAATCAAGTTATTATTAGTATTTCACTCAACAACACAAGGTTCAGTTAAGTGCAGATTTGTTTCTTCACACTAACTCATTTGGGTGGTTTTGTGTGATTTCAACCATCTGACACCGACCTGGACCGGAGGCGCGTTCTGGACTTGATCACACTGCGTTATATTTCACAGACCTTTTGGTCAAGAGCAGTGTTCCATTACTGAAAGGACTCATGTGGTTGAAGTAGAACCGGTCAGAACTAGAACCTTCCTGTGTCTGTGCCTTAGTTTGGGCTCACAGTGGTCGCAGGACACTGTGTGGTGGAGCTCACGTGGAACCTGTGTCCAGCAGAACCACCCAGAAGCTACTGAAGCTTTATTCTACCCCTGAGAGAAGCTCAGGTTACAGCTCTGCCTCCCCGCTCCCAACATCTGCATCTTTCATCGCGTGTAGCTGAATCTGATTAAGGCTGAACTGAGAGCAGTTCTCACACGCTGACTCTTTCATCCTCTAGTGTAAATGCCTCGAACCGTGCCGCTCAGACGCAGGTTGTCTATCTTTGTTTGTGCTGCTGCTCGGGTCTGGTGGGACTCACCTGGGAAGGCGTGTGGACTGGACGAGCCCCTCTTCAGGCACTTGGAGCAGAGAATGTGCACAGAGTAGTGGAGGCCGGGCCACTCCTGCAGCAGCAGGTTGAGCTCGTCCAGCAGCGGCGTGACGGCCTGCCACGCCGTCCAGATGTTGGGCAGGGAGGCGTGGCTGATTATGGACAGAGTCTCCGCCTGCAGCCGTCCCTTGGACGCTTGGTGGCTGATCACCACAGGGACTTTGCCTCTGTAAGCCACAATCTGGTGCCGGGCGTCCGACCTCTGGACCACGTGGCCGTTGATCTGCACACTGAAGCGAGCGAACAGTCCGGGAGGGAACAGGAAGGGGAAACTGTACTGGATGTGCAGCTGCTCCACAGAGAAGAGGTGACACTGTGGCAGACAGCTAGCGGCCACCTCCACCTGGGGCTCCTGGCTGCTGACGTAGGTGGGAAACTTGTACCACACCATGGCCCCGTTCAGGGGCTGGCTGCGGGGCTTGTTGACGCAGTAGCAGACGCCCATCTTCTCCAGGAGCTCCATGATGAGGTACAGGTCCTGCTGGGTCTGGATGAGGGGTCTGAGGAGCAGGCGGATGACGTTGGAGGGCAGCAGGCCGTGCTGGAGGAAGCCCTCCACGTGGTGCTGCAGGTGGCTCACCCTGAGGTCCTCCCCCTTCTCATCCTCCATAACCAGACTCACCCTGCCCTTGTCCCCCCTCTCTCCCTCGGACAGGAGCCGGTCCAGCAGTGAGGCCTCGTCCTTCTGGAAGAACACATTCAGAATTGCGATGAAGCGAGGAAGATTGTGAAACACGTACTCCTTCAGGCTGAGGCTGTCCTCAAAGTACAGCAGCTTCCCGCTCTCATGCAGGTAGGACAATGCGCTCTGCAGTCGGTCCTCTGTGAGGCCCGCCTGGAGGCCCAGACGGGCCGAGTCCCACCACGACAGCCACAGGCTCTCGGGCTTAAGGTGCAGCTCCTCCAGCGTCTGCCAGGACTTGGGCAGCACCCGGTGGAGGTTGGGGAAGATGTCCCTGTGCTCTGCCACAGACGAGAGCTTGTCCCTCAGCTTCTGGATGTTCCTCTGGGCACCAGTGCAGCTCACGCCCAGCACGGGGGACAGGATCTGCAGCCGGTGCTTCAGCATGTACTGCAGCTGGGCCTTCCTGCGCCTCAGGTTCCTGTCCGACACGCCGTAGTAGAGGACGTGAGGGCTGGAGGTGCGGACGTCGTAGCCCTGCTCCAGGGCCCGGTCCACCTGCAGAGCCAGGCTCCTCAGGTTCTGGACGTCCCGCTTCTCCTGGAGGCAGATCTGTCTGTGGATGTCCAGAGTCTTCTCCTCCACCTCCAGCGCTGCACACTGGTCTACATGCGTGGCCACCAGTAGCACGACGGCGTGGGGAACTTTGGCTCCGAGGACGTGGAGGAAATACCCGACGTGGGCGTAAAAGTTTCTGGGTGAATATGACTTGACATCAACAACAAGAACGTAGAGTGCCCCGGGAGAGAGGAAGAAGGGCTTGATGAGGTCGTAGCTCTGCTTCCCTGACAGATCGTACACCAGGAAGGTGAGGCCCCGCGCGGCGTCAGCCACCCAGTTCGTCACCTCTATGCCTCTGTTCCCCTCCTGTTGTCCGCTCACCAAGCTCTGCCGGAGCTGCGTTTTTCCAGCGCTCTTCATTCCCATCAGGACCAGTTTTAGCCTCGGCTTCACGGCGAGCTGAGAATGTGCTAGCTCCTTTTGATAGGCTGCGATATAAGGGATGCCCTTCATACACACCTCGTACGGAGGCTGGATGAGAGGGTTGTCCTTGACCTTCCAGATGTTCACTTTGGACAGTTTCCCAAAGTCATCTGGCAGTATGGCTATTTGGTTACCCTGCAAAACCAGCTCCTCCAGCTTCTCCAGCTCCACGATGGAGTCTGGCAGGTACGTGATGCTGTTGTTGTCCAGCCACAGGTTTGCCAGTGTCGCCAGCTGACCTATTTCTGCTGGAACCTGAGTCAGTTTGTTCCTGCTCAGGTACAGCTCCTCTAGTCCTGTGATGCTTAAAATAACGCGGGGGAAGCTCTCCAACTCGTTGGAGGACAAATTAAGCATTTTGAGTCTCTGGAGGCTTCCAAAAGCAGGCGGCAGCGCCGTGAGGCTGTTCCCGTCCAGCATCAGGCTCTCCAGGCTGTGCAGGCGGCAGAAGGCATCGGGTAACGTGCACATGTGCAGACTGCTGAGCCACAGGATTTTGATGGACTGCAGCTTCATGATGTCTGCTGGCAACACCTCGAACTTGTTCCCCGAGCAGTCAAGCTCCTCCAGCTCGCTGAGGGCCAGGATCTCCGGGGGGAACCGGTTCAGCTTGTTGTGGTCTGCGTCCAGCGTGCGCAGCCTGCTGAGGCTGGAGAAGGGAGCGGGGAGGTGGTGCAGGTCGTTGAAGCTGACGTCCAGCTCCTCCAGCAGCTGAAGAGCCCCGATGTGCGCCGGCAGCTGCTGGATTTTGTTGTGGCTGATGCACAGCTTCTTCAGCCCCCGCAGCTGGCCCACCCCCTCAGAGAGACTCTTCAAGCCATTGTGGCTCAGGTCGAGCTCCACCAGCTGCGCCAGCTCAAACACCGCCCAGGGGACGGCGGTGAACCTGTTCCTGCGCAGGACCAGGGTGCGCAGGTTGTTCAGGGTGGATCCCAGCCCGTCTGGCAGCTCCTGCAGGCAGTTGTTGCCCAGGTTCAGCACCTCGACCTCGGCTATGTCCTCGGGCAGCACGACCTGGTTGTTTTCGGAGCAGAGGGTGAGCTGGCGCAGGTTGCTCCGCAGCTTCCGGGAGCGGAGGGCGGCATCCCTCCACAGCCTGGCCGTTTTCAGCCTGTTCTCCTTGTCCTCCATGGCGCCGCGGCCGGAGCCCTCCTCCTCCCCCTCCTTGTTGTTTTCATTGAGGGTTTTCATGGGTCGTGAGCGCGCATGGTGAACGAGGCCCTGCAGAAATCACCGCAGCCTCCGTCAGACGGGATAGAAAGGCGAAAATTCCGAGGAGCAGCAGCGTCTGCGGCGGCGGAAGCATCCTTTCTCTGCGCCACTGCGCGCACAATGGGAGCGAACGGCTCCGGCTTTAATCCACGAGCCACCGTCCGGACCCGCGGCTGCTTCCTACGCGTCACGGGGCTCCTCGTCGCCCCGCGACCCAACGTTTGGACCCCTCTCCATGGGTAGACGTGCGGATTTGTAGCAGCTTCCGTTTTCTCCGGCAGCTGAGAACCAAGTGAGTCGGCAGCAGCTCGCTGCGTCAGCCCGCTAAGCGCTGCCCCTCCTCCTTCATCCTCCCTTCCTCCTTCCTGTCCTTTCCCTTCCTCCCTCGCGCCCTGGCTTCTTCTCTTCCTCCCTCGCGCCCTGGCTTCTTCTCTTCCTCCCTCGCGCCCTGGCTCCTTCTCTTCCTCCCTTGCGCCCTGGTTCCTTCTCTTCCTCCCTCGCGCCCTGGCTCCTTTCCTTCCTCCCTCGCGCCCTGGCTCCTTTCCTTCCAACCTCGCGCCCTGGCTCCTTCTCTTCCTCCCTTGCGCCCTGGCTCCTTTCCTTCCTCCCTCGCGCCCTGGCTCCTTCTCTTCCTCCCTCGCGCCCTGGTTCCTTTTCTTCCTTCCTTGCGCCCTGGCTCCTTTCCTTCCTCCCTCGCGCCCTGGCTCCTTCTCTTCCTCCCTTGCGCCCTGGCTCCTTTCCTTCCTCCCTCGCGCCCTGGCTCCTTCTCTTCCTCCCTCGCGCCCTCCCTTATTCGTCCTCTGCACTGCGGGCAAAGCAGTGAAGTTCACGGCTCTTACTTGTTTTTTTAGCTGGAAGCGGAGGAAAATTCCTCAGAGGAACTTTAAGTGAGATCAAAGCCACGGTCATAAAATAGTTCCGATCCTGTCAAAGTGGACGTTTAATTTGGGCAATGACACACTTACATTACTATTAAACAGTACAAAGACGAATAGATGGTTATAATCGATTGTCTTTGTACTTGTACTTGTATTCATTCTGAGTAGAAGAATCCAGCCTTTAATACGAAGGTGGCTGGTCAAACTCCGGCTCCATCTCCTGGACCCGGCCGGAACCGCAGCTCTGGTTCGCTGAAGCTTTGTCATTTTGTGAAACCCTAGAACCTGCTGTTGACAGGACGTAGAGGCTCAAATGAGCTGCTGGTTCCGCACTAATGTTTCTAGCGTTTTATTTCTCTGCTGTTTTTTTATAACTATAACTGAAATAAACAAATGGTACAAGTTTGTTCATGATTAAACATGTCTGACTTTTTCTACAGCAGCTTATTTGAGATATGTGAAACACCTGCACATTCATGGTCATTCAACAATGATCAAGATACCTTTAGCAGCAAATTAAATATCAATACTTTGGACAGTGGACTTTTCTCCAGCAGGTGCCTCGCACTCGGACTTTAACTCCAGCACTGACATATTTGTGTAGTTCTAAAGGTGCTGAACATTCAGATACATGATGATCACACGTTGGGAGACATTAGTGTTCGTGCGCAGCCGTCACCCTGGTTCTGGGTCAGTGAACATCTCTGACCCGACTGTTATGTAAGAGAACAAACAACAGGCCCAGTCAGAGGCAGAGGTCACACACTTATCGTATAAGACGGTGTTTGCATATTAACAGGACAAATGTGTGTAAAGGTCCAGTGTTTTCTGTCTGATGCATGCAGATGATTCAGAACCACTTCATCTCTATTCTCCTCAATGTCCTTGGTGCCGCTGCAGGATGTTTGACAGCTCTCATCTAGTTCCTGTTCCGTAGACAGCAACGCAGTGATGTTCTGCTTGGGTCGTGGCACTGTGTGAGCGGTACCACCACCAACCTTAACCTGCTACAGAACCTGCAGACCTCTCAGGACGAGCGAGTTCTGACACTGGACGGGTCAGGCCAGGCGGCTGTTTGACCATTAAAAATAAACCACACGCACCTTAAAACATTTACAACTTTATTGACCAGCATTTCTGAAACTACTTGCCAACATTTACACTTCACAGCATCCATGCGTTGAATCAAACAACCAGCGAAACACGCAGCCGGCACGTTTCTGTGCAGTTAAAATCCAGCAGCAGAGGTTAAAACGTTAAACCTCTAAAAATTTATAAAATCCATATTTTTCTTACAAACAGAAATTGATGGTGTAAGCACCTCCATTACCAGAACTGACCCCGAACTCCCAGACCAAACCATTCCAGTGCAGTGAAGGGTTCTTACATTCCACAGACCTGGTTCTGTTGGTTGATTTGCTCTTTCACACCTGATGACAAACAAACATAGGTTCTGGTGGAGGCAAGAGGTGCTCCAGGTGCAGAGTGCGTTTGGTCACAGCAGCTGAATAAACTGGTACCTGAGGCACAAATGACTTAATGTAAACAGAACCGATGGGGAGGTGCATGATGGGAGTATAATAATCCAGAACAACAACAATCTGCACCAATACAAATAGACAAAACCCGTGAGCAGGCATGTTCATCCCACCTCCACCCAACAGAACCGCCAGGGCTCCGACAGGCTCAGTAGTATGGCCCAATATTCTCATAGCCGGCGTAACTCGGCCAATCGGGGAAGAGCCCATGCGAGCAGGTGGGGCTGCCGTATCGGTCAAAGTGAACGCCGGGCCTGAAGGAATACGAGTCCCTCCGGCTGCCGCCCATGGACGACCAGACGACCCGGTAGTTGCGGCCCTGGTTGCTGTCCCAGTGCTCGGTGCCGTCCACCTCGTAGCACACGGCGAACTCGATGTGCTCGTGAGGCAGAAGCTGCTCGGGCAGAGTGACCTGGAAGGAGAAGGTGTCGCTGGCCGGGCTGGGATACGTGTCCTTCACGTAGAGGCAGTCCACGTCCGTGTGACTGCGCCAGGTGTCAAAGGTCACACGCAGCTTCACCGACTTCTGGAAGGACACATTTTTGACTTTTACGGTTCCGGCCAACGCCTTTTCCTTTAGCATGCAGTGCTCCAGGCACACGTGGTTCTGCTCCAGCCTCTGGCGGAAGTGAAGGTAGTCGGAGGACGGCTGAATGAAGTCCAGCACCAGTTTGTGGTCCTCTGGTGCCGGAGGCCTCGGGTTCTGCTGGACGCTCAGTGGGACGTGGATGGGGTCGCTGAACTGGGAGAAGACCTTCACGCTAGTTAGAGCCAGGCCTTTGTGGTCAGCAAACGTCACCTGCTTCTTGGACCGGGACCTATTGTCCTCAAGCTCGGACTGACCCGTGCAGCTCGAGTGCCGGAACCGCAGAGCCGGCTTGCGGGTTCCGAGAGGCGTCCTGTAGATGAACTCCTCTTTGGACAGGTACAGCGGTAAAGCCATGCCGATCGGCATGTTGGACTGAAAGAAACAGAAACAAAGGGATATGGTGAGAACCACTAGATGTAGCCTGACCCAGAGCACACTAATGGTACCGCTATTAGAAATAAACAAAAGGCCCAAAAAGTCCTTTGTCCATTGACTAGACATAAGACACAAACAGAATCACCAGCTACAGTCAAGGTCTGGTTGAACTGCATTAGCAACATTTGATGAGCAGTCATTTGGGCCTGGATCTGGTCCGTACAAGGTTTCCATAGACATAATGTAAAACAGGTTCGGGTTTGAGGCTCTGGCCAAGTTTTACAAAGTTTAACCAACAGAATCAGCCTCTTTCACGCTCACACACACACACACACACACGCACGCACGCACGCACACACACGCGCGCGCGCGCACACACACACACACACACACACACACTCGCACACACGCACCAAAGAACCTTTGAACCCGACTGTCCAGACTTGATGAGTAAAATGGGGTGGTTCCGAGCAGAATCATCTTCACCAACGTTAACAGAACACCAACGCGCATGTTTCCTCCTAGTGCAGCGTCCACAGAACCAGATCAGTTCTGGACAGTTCGGCACTTAGCTACACCGTGTTGCTGTGAAAATGTCACATTAACTGTTTTACATGTTCGATTGATACCTCCGGAACCGCGTCCTTCCCGCTCCTCATGAAGAACCAACATTGTATCAAACGTTTACTTCTACTAGTCGAAGCGAAATGAGCCCCAACAATCTCCCGTTACAGTTAGTCCGAAGTTTGCGTGCAGCAGATTGGATCTGCTCTGAACCGCTTTACCTGCGACAGGTGCTGGCAACCAACGGGGCCTCTGTTTCGGCTGGACACCATGTGCGTCGGTTCGGGTCCCAGACTCCACCAGCAGCAGCAGCGACGCGAGCGCGAGCTCCCGTCTTCACACGCAGTCAACCGAGCGCCACGGCTCCTGCAGTGGCTTCAAAGACCACTCTGGCTTCACGTGAACACCGGCGCTCAGCCAATCAGAGAAAGCGACGGCGGAGTGATCGATGGCTCACGAGCAGCCGGAGCTTCATCCTCCGCGGGGAGGGGTGGGGGTGGACAGATGATCCGCCGGAAGAACTCACTGGGTTGTCGAGTAATTTCACTTAAAGACCATGATGAGGTTAAACGTCTTCTGAACTTCATCAGATTATTCTGCCACTTATAGTTCTTTAAAAATGCATTAAGTTTGATACAGTCCTTATCAATAAAAATAAAAATCTGATGTTATGATTGTTCTAATAACTTAATGTAATTTGTTTTGTGTATCAATTTTAATCTTAACTTTGTGGTTTGTCGGCTGTCCTGTGAAATTGGTCAGTCTCCGTCTACAATCACAAACATCAGGAGTCTGTGGCACAAAGTGAATAATTATAGCTGCTGGAATCTGCCAGTTTGACCTCCCTGCTCTCACATTACAGCCAAACACAGCAGAGAAACGGATCAGAGCAACCAGTCAGAACCTTGTGGAGTCACATTTCAAGCACAGGCCTAAGTTTTAGCTGTTAGACCAAATAATGGATCAATAACCGCATCCTAAATCTGAGATGGAGCCTCAGGCATCGATCTGACAGAGTTTACTGTACAAGCTGTGATGTCTCACTGATCACAGATCAGCACAACAAACACGGTGAACACAAACACAACCTGCCCACCTGGCAGTAATTGATAGGTAATTGAAAATGGATGGATGAATGGAAGTTTGGTTTAATTTGTGTTCTTCACATTGGGCCTTTGATTAAATGTTGTATGAATATGAATAACAGTTCCAGGCCTGTGTCACCATGGGAACAGCTGTGATGTCAGACGTATGGTCTTGTCTGTCTGACACATGTAACGCATGTTGTATAACAGCTATTGCCCCTTGTATTAGAGCATTATTCATTCATTGTACGTTATATAGGACAGCACATCAAATCCTGGCAGAGCCTTAGAGTGACTCCTGCAGGAGAATCCTGTAGGACAAAGAGATGCTTGGTATTACCATAAGTCTGCCCCTGAATGCAGAGCTATGCGTGGGCCGTGGCCTGAAAATAGAACCTTTTAGTCTGAATCTACAGGAGTCAAACATTAATTGTGGACTGTCTATAGTCTTTTTACAGACCTGAGCTCAGCTGCATGTTCTGAAATAGATCAATCAGACAAAGCGTGCCCTCAAGGTCAAAGCAGCAGGAACACACAGGTTTGGATGTGACTACGCTGAGCTGACCGCTCCCTCTGCTGCAGTCTGTGAACGTCTCGCCACTGCTCTCAGGTGAGTCTACATAACAGCTGATCAGCTCCCTTGAGCAGATCATTAAGTGCTGTGGTTCCATCTCTGTGAACCACTGGATCCACACAATCACAGAACTGTGATACATGAGCATATGTTTACTTGCTGGCAACAAGGAAAAGGATTAACGCCAAGTTAAAAGCCAGGGGCAAGCTGTGTGTGTGTTTGTCAAATAGAAACAAACAGTTGCAACGTGACCACATCCTACATAATGAAACAAAACCAGCGGGAGTACAGCATTTAGTTGTTAAATATTTAAATGACGAGGCAGACATTCAACATTACCATGTATGTACAGGCCCAGAAGCCTCAGGTACCAGAAAGAAAACAGCATTAAACAACACAATGAAAAGAGCAAAGAGAATTGTAGGAAATATAAACAGTCTTCATAACGAACTGGCTCATACAGAACTTTATAAGGAAACCTAGTTAAGGTTTCGCACTGTTCGTCCTGTAGGTGGCGGTAATGCAGCGGTCGGTGGTTTCCCATCCGCCAGAAAACGAATACATTGGCGAACAAATAAGAATAGTGGCGCTGCTGCGCATGCGCTGGTTCATGGGCATTTTGTAGCTGACGTCAGCGTCTACTCTTAATGTTGTTCCTGACAGAAACCAGGATGTGACAGGTGCTGCTCGGCTAAGGTTTATCAGGTCAACAGAGCGGAGCATAAGCTCAGACACTGAGCGTTTGACTTCCTCTGACAGCAGAGAAAACAGCCGAATCAGCGACTAACGGTAAGATTCGACACGGCAGCAGCTAATGCTAGCTAGCGCTCTGTTAGCTAGTTGCTGTGACGTTAGCGGCCGTTCCTGCAGCGGTTGTCAGGGCGGTGGACAGATACCTGCTCATGTATGACCAGTGTCAACGTGCTGTCAGAGCCAGTGGTCGGTTCTTTACGACCAGTTAGGTCACGCTTGGCTTTTTGATCGACTGTCCCTTTTGATTCATTATTGGAGTCCGTTGTGACAGATGTCTTGTTTATAGTCTTTATAATAAAAACACCAACGTTATATGAAGCTATAAATACATGTGAAGACTTAACAATTTATACAAGTTAGGAAATAGACTGAATTATTCTGTCGCCTCCTCAGTTGCCACCGTGACACAGAAAGAAGAAAATGTGGATTCAACAAAACTGGTTTCAGCCTTGGAAATACAGAAAGTCGACAGATTAGTATTACAACAACAGGCAACTGCATCATTAGGGCCTTAATCAATCTGTCTGTGCTACGATGCATCAAGTCTTCAGCCATTAGTCCTTATTAAATGACAACCACCAAGAACGGAAGAAAACCGACCAGTCAGACAGAAGTAGATACCGAAATAGATAGGAGGAAAGAGTTGTGAGTCTTACAAAAGCGGGTGTGGGGGAGGGGTTATCTCCACATAGCAAAGGTTCATTTAGGAAATTATTTAATTTTTATACAACAAAACGTTCAGACCTACTGTATATACTCTAAGTTCTTTAAATCTAGCTTTAGCTTTAATTGAATCAGTGTCAATCTTATTTATTCAGTATTTATGTAAATAGGCCTTAGATCAGTGTTTTATTTTCCTGCAATAATACGTGCAGTGAGCCCACCCCCCCCCAAAGTAACACAAAAAACCTTCACAGGGTTACAGTTCAGTGAGTTTCTGTCATTGGAGATTTGTCCTATAAAGGTTGTTATGATGTTACGTTGGTGTCGTCAGTTGCACCTCTTAAATGTGATGAACATCAAATACAATGAGCTGGATTAGAAACAAAGGTGCATGGATAGGATAGCATATGACTTTATTAAGTATTAATATCTGTGTTTATGTAGTAAACAGAGTTTAACCAAGAGTTACAATTGACCAAACAAGGAATACACCTAAAGAAATCACTGCAGTGGTGCTGTGCTTCAGAATTGTCTAACCGATTGATAAATCATAGCCCGTTTTATTTTGCAGTTAATGGATAAGTTCACAGTTGTCCTTTAAAACTTGTATTGACCAAAGGAACGACTCTTAATTTATTAGACAGTTTAACAACGTGTTAGATTCCTAATAAGCACAGTAGTTTAAACATGAGCTGCCAACCCCAGCAACCTAAGCTACTGAGTGATTGGACTGAGAAGTGGAAGAACAAACTGCTTCATAGCGTCCAGTCTTTGCAGATGCTACAACATTTTTCAGTGGACACACAGACGTGTGTTCTCTAAGGTCCAAGGAACGAAAAACAATGAGAGCTCGTTTTTCCTGCAGGCTTGTGTGCAGCTGCGAAGCTGAGGCAGCACGATGAGCGGTGCTGCTCTGGGTTTCGAGATTGTGGTGGTGTTTTTCTTGGCGCTCTTCCTGCTGCACCGATATGGAGACTTCAAGAAGCAGCAGCGCATGGTTCTGTTTGGCACGCTGCTAGCCTGGTACCTGTGTTTCCTCATCGTCTTCATCCTACCTCTGGATGTCAGCACGGTCAGTACTGAGCAGACGGGTCTGTCAATGCTCTACATCCTGAGCTGTTTGTCTTTATCGTCTCCCTGCAGACCATCTACAACCAATGTACGAAGGACCATACGGTGCACACGTCTCATCCCACTGTGAGCCCGTTACCTGCCAATCACACAACAAATGCGTCAGTCGCTCCCACTAAAAGGTAATAGATGATACTGTACCTTTAGTCGTTTTTTCTGGGTTTAGAGGTCACAGTCGACAGTGATGCTGTTAATCATGGTGTAAAACCAACTTAACACAGGCCTTGTTAAATTCTAGCATTTAAGTAGTTACAGTATAATAGAGAAAAGATCTGAAGGATGACCACAAACTGGTACCAGTCTCTGTCCGTTTAGCCTAAGGCTCCATAAGTCACAGTTCACAATGATCATGGATGAGTGCAGCATCTTTTCTGGTAATAACATACGTTCCTCTGTCCTTCGCTCAGCATACCGAAGCCATGCTACAAGCCATGGAGCTACATCCCTCAAGGCATCATGCCTGTGTTCTGGAGAGTGGTGTACTGGACGTCTCAGTGTCTCACATGGTTGGTGTGACTCTGCAACAGCAGGAAGTTGTTTGTCAGTGGCTTGACTGCCATTAAGGACAGCAGGTCTGTTTGTAAGGGTCTGTCTGTGTTCCTAGGCTGCTGCTGCCCTTCATGCAGTCATACGCTCGCTCTGGAGGCTTCTCCATCACCGGTAAAATCAAAACAGCCCTGATCGAGAATGCGATCTACTACGGGACCTACCTGCTCATCTTTGGCTCTTTGCTCATTTATGTGGCTGTTCATCCTGAGTGGCACCTCTCCTGGTGGGTGGGCTGTGGGTTAAAGTCTCTCACTGTGGCCACAGTCATGAACACATTTACTGTAGTGTATAGTTTAATATTCAATTTAATTGTGACTGTATTTCATTCAATCAGCGCTCGTGGCCACTGAGCATTTTGAGGATGTGTGTTACGGTTTTGTGGTCCTCAGGTACGAGCTGCAGACCATCGGGATCACGGCCGCCAACACCTGGGGGCTGTTTCTGTTGGTGCTGCTGCTCGGCTATGGTCTTGTGGAGATCCCTCGCTCCTACTGGAACGCTTCACGACATGGGCACCTGCTCGTCAAGACATACTTCAAGGCGTCCAAACTGATGACCGAGAAGGCAGATGCCGAGGAGAACCTGGAGGATGTCATGGAGGTTAGAACCAGACCAGCGATACTGTGGCCCAGAGTTTAACGGTGTCAGAGCTCTAAAACTGAACTGTGCTCTGCTCCAGGAAGTGAGAAAAGTCAGCGAATCCATCAAGTACAACCATCCACTAAGGAAGTACATCGATACAATTCTCAGAAAGGTGAGTAGACACTTTACCACCAACACTTGGGCTCGTGATGATCAACGACTTACTCTGACTGTTCCTGTCAGTGCCCGGTGGATTACCAAGAGAAGATGGGCAGGAACATGGACGACTATGAGGACTTTGATGACAAACAAAACACCTACCCCAGTGAGAAGAGTCTGGTGAAGCTGCATAAGCAGGTGAGCCAGCGAATGGCTCCTGGCCTGTGAAGTGCCTGATGTTTAGGCTGCAACAGCTTGTGACCTGTTTCTGGCGTGCAGGTCATCTACGCAGTTCAGAGGCACAACAGAACCAGGGTCCAGTGGCAGATTCTCCTGCAGGAAGCCATCCACCTGGAGGATGTAGCCAAAAACGAGACCAGTTCTAGCCACCAGTTTGTCCACAGCTTCCCGTCGTCTGATACTGTCAGCTGGTTCAGCAGATATGTCTACACACCAACCGTAGGTGGGTCCAACTCCGGTGTGTGTGTGTGTGTGTGTGTGTGTGTGTGTGTGTGTGTGTGTGTGTGTGTGCGTGCGTGCGTGCGCGTGTGCGTGCGCGCGTGTGCGCGTGTGTGTGCGTGCGCGTGTGTGTGTTTTTCCCCTTGCCTCACCGTCATGTTCTCTGCAGAGTGGTACTGGGAATGTCTCCTGAAGCGTTGGTTCTACCGGCTGCTGTCTGTGGTGTTGACTCTGTTCAGCGTGGCCGTGGTCTGGTCCGAGTGCACCTTCTTTAGCACTCGACCCGTCTTGTCCCTTTTCGCTGTGTTCATCCAGCTGGCTGAGAGAGACTACAACTACCTGTACATTGAGGTGAGTTTTGATCTGGTGTTTCTGCTCTGTAATTGTCCTGCAGGCATGAGACCAGTGAGTTCTAGTCCACTGTTTGTATACCTTGAAAAGATTCACTGTTCTCCTGAGTCTCAGATTGAGGTTCATCTGTTTAGCCAACTGCTGCCACATTGCTCCACCAGATGGCGTGCTTCATCACAATCTTCTTCCTGTGTACCTGCGTGTACTCCACTGTATTCCGGATACGTGTCTTTAACTACTATTACCTGGCCTCCCATCACCAGACAGATGCTTACAGCCTCCAGTTCAGCGGCATGTAGGTTTTTTTTAACTCAGCACTGACTCGAGCTGCTGAACAGGGCAACACTGACGCTGTCTCCACTATTTGGGCCTGCAGGTTGTTCTGTCGTTTGACTCCTCCTCTGTGTCTCAACTTCTTGGGTTTGATCCACATGGACTCCGCCATCTCTCACCAGCAGAAGGAGCAGACTGCGTACACCTCCGTAAGTCCCTTCCACTGATCAGCACGAGACCCACAGCTTCCACTGAGTCTCACCTGTTACTGTCTTTCAGATCATGGGCTCAATGCGTGTTCTCTCCTTCATTGCCAATGGGTTCTACATCTACTACCCCATGCTTATCGTCATTCTGTGCATCGCCACCTACTTCAGGTGAGACGCACAAATGTGATGAACACATTATTAGTTTGTTTGCCAATAAAATGCTTAGTTGTGATGAAATAAAATTGTCTCCCTCAGTCTAGGAACTCGCTGTCTGAACCTTCTGGGCTTCCAGCAGTTCATGGGTGACAGTGAAATGACCTCTGACCTGATTGATGAGGGGAAGGAGCTGATCAGACGGGGTAGGACTTGAACAGTAGCTCTTCTCCCGCCACGCAGAAACATTTGTTAGATTGTGTTTTCTTTAACAGAGAAAAGAAAGCGACAGAGGATTGAAGATGGAGAGAACAGACGGAGAGTGAGTCACTTCCATTCTTTCATCAGAATTATCTTTAGAAGTCGCATGACTCTTCATGTTGCAGTGTCACACCAACATGTGTGCTCTGTGCTGCAGGAGTGGAAGGAGCGTTACGGGAACCCAAGAGACGACTACGCTGCGAGGAACAGGAGCAGTCACGAGATGAAGGAGACCAGTTACTCCGACAGTGTGAACTCTAGCAGCAACAGACGTGAGTCAAACAGCAGGTTTTTAGTTTTAATGCTTAAATCCAAGCGCCACTTAAATCCACCCGGGCTCTGTGTGGAACAGAGGCTAAATACTCTCGGGCGGCCAGCCGGCCAGAGAGGGACTGCATCGAGCTGCTGCAGGACGCTGAACCTTTAGACTTCAACGCAGAGGCTCTGACAGATGACAGTCTGGACTCAGAACCGGGCAGGTAACTGGACTTCTACAGCGATGCTTTCATTCCGTTCAGATCCAGGCGTCAGCGTCTCTCTTTTTTTTTTTGTGTTGCAGACATTCTGGAGGACGGTATCTGTCCATGTCATCGTCTCGGAGCCGAATATTTGACGACGTCTAACGTAGAGCAGAGAGGAGGAGCCAGGAAGTGAACGTTAGCTGGAGCTGCCAGGTTCCTCGTGTCCCAGCATGCTTGGTAATGGAACAGGCCAGGCATGAGGGAATCTCCATCACCTCCCGACATTTTATTTAGCACTTTGCATCAGGTTACGTGTTCATCTGCAGGTCAATGAAGGAACATGAATCAACGTGTGACAGATGTTAGTATTTATTTCTCCTGCTGAAGTCGCCATTTGAGCTGCATGTCAAGTTGGCTGGCGTCGCTGTGACTGAGCATGCACACGGACCAGCAGCCTCTGCATGTCTGACTGAGACTGAAGCTCCAGAAGGTGGATTTTATTTGTGTTCGTTGTCTTTAATGTAATGACTGTCTGAACTGCTTCACCTTCTGACTTTCATAAACCTTCTGCTGAGGTTAAGGTGGGTTATGATTGTACATATTTAACCTAATAGTAACTGGTCACACGTCCACACTGTAAAGATGAACCCACAAATACTAAGATTTACTGACTACGTTAATGGGTTTTAGGTTTAATAAAACATCATTTTGGCCTATTAATGAGAAGATCCCAGAGGAACAAGTGATCAGGTGTCTGACTGATCTCCAAAATGGACACAACCTCAGGTTTATGTAGAGTTTAAATCTCTCAGCGCTAACAGTTACGCTGTCTGTGTCAAACAAAACAAGTGTTTTCAGCACAGACATAAACTACATTATAAAAAGCAACATTGTAAAAGGCCAGAGGACCTTGTGTATGACTTTAGACGCTTCAGTGGTTCAACACAGTCAATGTGCATTTGTGCATTGTTGTTCGCTCAGGCTGCCAGAAAAGGACCAGAGTTCAACGACTCCTCTGTAAATATGTACAATATTTTTTGTATTACATGGCTTAATTATTGATGGTAATGATATTAACTCAGTGACACTGTCTTTACTCTGAGCCTCCCTCCCCTAAAAGCACTAATCACTTTCCATAGTTTCTGTCTTGGGGCGATCGTTTTCTTTGACCTACTTGGTGCTTATTATGATCTCTGCACTTTTGATTTCATATTGTTGACACAAAATAATTGTGTCTCCTGTGATCGAAGAGAAGAGATGATGTGTTGATGGTTAGCTGCAGTCAGTGTTGTAACAATAAAGGTGTTAAAGCTGCTGCTGGCTTTGTTAAAATATTACAACTTTGGAGGAGGATAAGATTCTTTAATTAGTTCTAAATGGATTTCATTTTGCAATATTTGCAATAACATGTCAGCATACGATAATTAATGTACATCTGCTCAATTTTAATACAAGTGAAATAGTTTCAGTTGTAGAGAAAATAAAAGTTTTGAATGTAAGTAGAATCAG
Source organism: Betta splendens (assembly GCF_900634795.4). Taxonomy (NCBI): domain Eukaryota; kingdom Metazoa; phylum Chordata; class Actinopteri; order Anabantiformes; family Osphronemidae; genus Betta; species Betta splendens. Next base: position 306,400 of record NC_040892.2, on the reverse strand, counting down.
GTCATGTTTATCTGTAGCCGACTTTAAATATCAAGTATTTACCGGGAAGTCAGCGACTGCGGGTCTAATTCAGGAGCTCAGGACGCGAAGACGCTCTGAATGAGGTGGAAGCTGCACTGACACCGTCCATCCAGCAGGTGGCGAAGCTTACGTGGTTTTATCCACTCCGCCCGGAACTTGACGGAACTTCCAATAATCAACCAAAGGGTTAAACTCAACAACTACAGGTATCCGGTCGTCGCTTGCTGGTTCAGTAACATGAGTAATTTAACAGCACGGATCCAGCAACACAAACAGAAAAGCAGTCTCTGCTTGACGTGCTTGGGAAGAACCCAGTTCATCTACGAACACCTGCCCCGGCCCGCTGTTCTCTACCTGTATACAAATAACGACTTAGTGGACCCGGAAATACATTACACCAGAACCACGCAGGTCCAAAATGGCTCATACTGACAGTCTTTTGGAGATGTTTCTTGATCAGAAAACGGGCTGTCAGCATCACTGCTGACCCCACACACCCTGCACAAAAACTGTTTAAACTCCTCCCTTCTGGCAGACGTCACAGAGCCATGGTCACCAGAACCACCAGGGGCCCGTTTCAAGAAGGTGGAAACTCTGAGTTTGTTAACCCGGAATGAGGAAAACTCAGAGTTTTCGGTTTCAGAAAGCGGGGTTACTTAAACCCGTAAAGCGGGGTAAGTTTAAGCCCGTTTCAAGAAGCGAGGTAATCGAAACTCAGAGTCAGTTACTATGGCAACTGACTCTGTGAATCAAACCTGGTCGCGAGCAGGTTTTATTCGGGAAACCCAGAGTTTCCTTCGGTCTCCGCCCCTTTTTAAAGTGAACAGTGTTAAAATACCTCGTTTAATCTTTCAGGTCATTCATAGATTTCACCTGTTTCCTTCGCGCAGAGACCAAAATGTCCGTTTCTAGAGGATCCTGTAGATGAGGACGCTGTATTAATTCACAAGGCATTGAATTTACGCTGCGAGAGGATTTTAACGCCACGAGTTAATTTTCTGTCATATCCGCATGCATATTTATTTTAGCGGTACCGTTTTTCTCAAGACTCCATACATACATTAATAATCTTATCCACACATACGTCAAACACATCACCCATCGTGGCCGTGCTTTTACATCCGAGCAGATTCTTTGTGTTGCGTTACGTTTTTTTTGCAAACGGTAGTTTTCTTTATAACTTTGGAGATGCTGAGCACATTAGTGAAGCCACTGTTTGTAGAATAGTTTGATCTCAAGCGCTTTCATGACACAAACTCCTCAGAGCCATTAAAGAGGAGTTTCACAGGATTGCAGGTATGTGGTAATCAATTTGTTTCATTGAGGCTAATCTGAAAAATGATGATCAGTTAATAATATCTTGCTGTGATCTGAAATAAACTGATAAATGTGCAGGTGCACTGACTACTCTTTCTAATGGTCACTGTAACTGACATTACATTGTTTACATCACCAAGATCATATGTGATGCTGCACATATCATAAACGTGAATTCATGAATATATCGTGAGTCAACCCTAAGTAACAGGCTGCACTGTGGTAAGTACATGTATGTCCTATACGCTTATTTCAATGCATGCACTCACACTCACAGGAACACTTCTATGCAGCACTAAAGTAATGTGAACTTTCTTCTAGGAGAGATTGACGGCTTTCTGCTGGAGATAGGGGTTAATGGCAGCCCACACTACTGACCCCTCACCCAGAACCTGAAGCAGAACCCCAGCAGCGCTTTAATGTGGCCCTGCAGAACAAGAGCACGGGTGGAAATGACCATAGGCCTGTTGAAAGCACGTCTTCAGTGCCTACGTCACCTCAGGGAAACACCTGAGAGGCCTGTGAAATTATTGTGGCATGTGTTGTTCTCCACAATATTGCAATTATTAGAGAGGAGCAACACCCTGCCCTAAAACTATACAAGACCCTGAGGAAGACTTCCTCCATCACGGTAATCTGCAGAGTGGATGGACAGATTTGCTTTAATGTCTTAATCAACCATCACCACCACCACCAATAAAAGAAACTGAATAGATGTAAATCATAATTTATTTGTTTTTTTTTCATTTCCTACAAATACAAAGGCAATTGTTAGATTTTATGATTCTTCCACCTTTTTTTTTCACCTTTAACTATACACTCATCTCCAGCTTGTGTTGTGTGGGAATTTCAATTTCTAGATCTGAAAAAAAATCAAATATATAGGTAGACCTCTTACATTTTACACATGCACTTGTATCCTGGGGAGTGACGGGTTCTGATGAATTTCTTCAGCCTCAGCCTCTGCTTTACAGTGTTCATGCTGAGGGCCTTCTCTGCATGCGTCAGTGGTGGAGGTGCAGGTCCTCCACCAGTTGTTCTAGCCTCTGCCTTCTTTCTGTTGGCTGAGTAGAAGTCAAATGTTTAACTGTGTGAAAACATTACAGCCATGATGAAAATGCTGCTGCACTGCTATACTCTGCATGCTATTTAGTTATTTAATATGTCAAATATTGTAAAGTCAGATAGTCTACACCCATGACATGATGGTGCCTTATACCTGTTTGAATTATGTTTTTACATTTCATTTTCATCATTAGCCACGTTCCTTTATGCCTGCAGGATTGCGCCTACATAAAAACTGAAATCAAATTCTTATATTATTAGTGTTTTGGGTAACTTTTAAAATTTAATGATTAATGTAATTATTGCTCTCCATAAAACGCATTGGATTATTGAATTATCATTACTTTACAAATCCCACATCAACCACAACAAGAATTTTAAAAATGCATAGACATAACACTGCACTTTTAATTCATACAAACGTCGGTATTTGCAATTACTGAAGTAACGCCTTAGATGAGTGAAAAAGTCCTTACTTTACGAGTGAAAAATAACAATACTAAAATTATTTAGTATTTAGTTACGCTGAACACTGTATGATTAAAATGTAAACTTACGCATTGACTCGAGCAGCTATTTTCTTCCAAGCTAATTCTTTCTCTTTCGCCGCTGCAGCCGTGTCGCTTCTTCTACGGATTATAGGCTCGTAGTCGCTATTTGCTTGAGGTATCATATCCATTTCCGGACGTCTTTTGTTGTCCTGTTGCCATGGTGACTCGTAATATCTTCACTCCATTGATCAGGGCTTTGTATCGTCGCGGTGCACGCGCTTAACTCTGAGTCAGACAACTCAGAGTTGCTTAAACCAACTCTTTTCAGCTGTTCTGGAACCGAAAACTCCAGGTTTGCAAACTCAGAGTAAATCAACTCAGAGTTTCGTTTTAACTCAGAGTTTGTTAAACCTCCTTCTTGAAACGGGCCCCAGAACTAGAGTCAGCTTCTTCCCCCAGGCTGTTTCTGAGCTGAACTCTACTGGATACATACAGCAATGACTCAAGTGCAATCTAACAGTATATGTGCAATAACCACTTTCAACCACGTTGAATGTCACATAGTGAGCCACAGCTTTTTTATTATTTGTTTTTCAAAACTATATTTAAAATTGTATTTAATTGTGTTTTTTTGTGAGGGAACAAAGACAGGGTCAGACCAGACACAATTCCTTACTTGTCCTGTACAAACTTGGTCAATAAACTTTGATTCTGATCACAACCACTGTGGGACCAGCTGTGAACAGGTGGAGTCAGTTTCCTGTTTCTAGTCTAAACATCAGGCGCGTTTATCTCTGCCTGCTTCCCATTGGCTGCTTGGAGCCGCCAGCGGCACCAGGTGAGCACTGATTGGATGAGAGGACTGCACTTAGAGCTGGAAGGCCATGCGTGGTTCATATCTGATCCAAGAGCAGCTTGAGGATTTTACACGTTGTTGTGTGTCCCAGAATGGATTCCAGTGTCCGGAAACGACGGGCACGGGGAAGAAGATCAGGGTTTTCAAATCTACCTGCTGAGCTGTCTAATCACGCAGATTCATTCATCAAACTGTGCGACAGGAACGAGCTCAGGATGCGGCAGGTTGTTGATGAGCTGCATGACATTTCCACTAAGCTGCAGCGTCTGCGCAGCCGCACGGAGAAGTGCAGCATCGTGGGGACTGTGACCGCAGCCGTTGGACTCACCGCGGCACTGGCGGCGCTCTTAGCTCAGGTCACGGGCGGCCTGAGCCTGGCGTTAACAGCAGCGGTAGGCTACGTGGCCGCCGCCGCCGCCGTGGTCACTATCAGAACCAAACAGTTCACCACAGAAGAAGAGCGAGTGAAGAAGATAAGAGAGTTCCTGGAGATCGTGACGGTGCTGCGGAGCCAGATGGAGAACATCACGGAGCTGGAAGATCTACGGACTGACGCAGACGGAGCGGAGGCCGATGACGTCATCAGTCTGACCAACGACGTCCTCAGCATCTCTACGAAGTCGGACTGTGGAGCGGATCTCAGCCACCAGTGTGAGGACGTGTTCGACCAGTTCAGAAGCGTGAAGAGGCGACTGGAAGAGATGAGAGGAAGAGGAGGACGTGAGGAACCGACTGACGGAGACAGAACCGACGCTCAGATACATAGAGATTGACGGAGAGAACCAACTGAATGAAACATACCCGACTGACGGAGACAGTCTCAATTTATGCTTGACAGTCGCTTCTGAGGGATACAGAATGTCTTTGCTGTGAAATGTCTAATTTTGCATCTTCAGAACTCTTAATAAAGATGACTTTGGATCCACTTCGTCTCTGTCTTGTCTCAGGGTCTGAACTCGGGATGAATGTCTGATGAATGAAGAACGAGCTCTTTGCTAAGGCTTGTTGTTGGGTCCAGTGATGGGATGTTGGACTCTTTTCAGAGAGCAGGTGTCGTGCCTCGTTAAGGCGTGTAGCTCGGTTCGTGTGGACTAAAGCTGCTTATTCAGGCCTCAAACTGCTATAACTTGTAAATAGTAACCGCTAGACGTTTTCCAGTGGTCGCAGTGAACTCATTCATTCAAAGCCAAGTTTTAGAATAAAGGTCAATTTTTTTATTAATTTCATCAGTGAGTCTTTGCAAACATACACAGTAAATTCCATCATTTCTGATATTTTGCAGTCTACGGTACGTTTCTTTAGGACGTCAGCTCTAATATCGTCTCCGTCGTTCACCTGATTGAGTCCCTCGGCTCTTCTCTGCGATCGCAACACTGTTCCCGTAAGTACCGCACGAATCCCGGACTATAACGACGGCTCATTTGACCGCACTCTTCTCTGGGTGAGTATCTGCCCTGTTTCGCCGTTGCTGAGCAGTCAAAACAAAGTTCTGCAGTGAGCAGAACCCAAGGTGAGCACTGAGGAAAGGAGCGAAGGCAGCGAAGGCAGCAAAACCCTGACTCACTGCAAAGAATCGGCTCTCAGAGCCGACTCTTGAGCTCATGAGACATCTCTAGTTGGGTCACAAACCTTTGGGCTGGACTCGGTTTCATATTCAGACTTAGCTTAAATCACACAAACCCGTTTCTGTTGCTGAATCCAGCTGTCTGGTTCCTGGTACCGCTCCCTGAACCGTCCGTCGTTGCTGTTTCATAAACAACACTTCCCACTATTTATATACGTTCTAGTCATTCTATTTATAAGAACCTCGTCGGGTTCAGTAAATCTCATGCCGACCTGCAGTTACTTGCCTGTATTTTCCACCTGTCTGGGTCCATGTAGCGTCGAAGATGCGTCATAAACACGTGACCACGTCACAGCGCAGCTCTAGGGTTGTTATGAAACATAACAATGAGCATAAACCAGAACGGAGCTGAGTGAACCGGATCAGTTCGTTCTTCGAGCTGGGCCCAGCCTCAGTTGTTTCACTTTGGAGAATCTTGGGTCCAGTTCTGGTTACTGGTTGCCTCACCACCCCGCGTCTGCGTAGTAGCCACGCCCCCCGCAGGTGACACGTGGTGGCCACGCCCCCTCGTATTCAAACATGGATGTTTAGAAGGAATCTAGAAGCAGTAAACAGAATCCAAACGTCACAGAGCAGCGGTAAACACAGACAGCTCTATTCCTGAGAACAAACAGCTGGTTGTGTCGTTGTACATGAAATCTATGATCAACTCTAATTCTAGTTTAACAGGTACAGCCAGACACAGGTAAAACCATAAGACCTCTACCGGTGCTGGTGCTGGACGACACTGAGCTGGAGTTGAAACCTGCTCCTCTAAAGGAATCGAATTCTTCGTCACGGTGGGTTCAGCTTGAGTCTCTGACTTATTCAAGAATCTGGGTTCAAAGCTCCGACTGAGATCTGGTCAAACAAGCTCAGACCTGGTTGGTATAGTAGTCCTGGACCTCTGCTGAACTCTAAGCTTTTCACAGAATCCAGCGATGTTGTTGTTTGTCGCGCACCACTACCTGGAACGTCTGCACGGCCCGTTTCATGTCCGGTGCAGGTCCACAAACACAGGTTGTTGTGCAGGAGCCTAAATTGAAA